>NW_026125823.1:0-88208 GCF_943737965.1 Phodopus roborovskii
CTGAATACTTTAACTATGGCAATTTGTATTCATGATAAGGTCTCTCCTCTATCCAGATTCTTGATAGCCCTCATCTGGGGATTCCAAGGAACTGCCCACCGAAAATTATGGATTATGTAGGAATGATTAACTGATTCCACATTGCTCACCTCAACTATCATTGAAGGAGGAAATCAGCTTATATCCTTCTCCCTTTCTGCACTGTGACTCCACTAGTATCCAAGTGGGGTCATGAACTCAACCCTGCACAAATCCCTCTTCATATATAAGTCCCACACTAATCAGAGATCTTGGGAGTTCACTCATTTTCTGGTCTATTTTCCTGTCACTTACCAGTCAAGGGCCAGGCAGGAAGGAAGTGTAGGTTTTTCTTCCCAGCACTGTACGTGAGAAGCAGATTGGGAGTTCAAAACAATTCTCAATTATACAGCATAAGACAACCCAAAGATACAAAAACTTTGCTCAACTCAGAAATCAATAATAAACATCACTTGACAAAAGGAATGGAATAAGTAAAATCTAAGAAACATAGGAGAGCAGCAGCACAGAGATACAAGCAGTAATGTGTTTAATGAACATATTTAAAAAGATGCAATAGCTGGGTAGTGGTGGCACATGCATTTAACACTAGTGTTCAGGAGGCAGATGGAAGCCTATCTGTGAGTTCAAGACAAGCGACATACAAGATATAGTTGTGGTACAAGCAGCAGAGTCACAAAAAAAAATGGGGTCTCAAAAATAAATAAATATTAAAAAGAAAAAAGCTAGAAAATCAGATACCATCATTAGCTAGAGGCCTCACTTGAAGAATGCCAGGCCCCAGCTAGATCCACATATCGTTGCCACCATCCTGAGTCCATGGTGCTGGATGTTTGCCCCCCATCACTGGGCCTCTGCAGAGAGGATTCAGAAGGAGAATATCAGCCCTGGCTATATCTGCCCATCCGTGCAGGAACCACTTGAAACTCTGTGTACCAGGATCTATGACCCCCACTGCCAGGATTCTGCTAGGAGTGAGTCTGGGAAAAACTTGCGTGAAATTCCCCCCACACCCTAACCTGGAAATTCTCTGGATTGGCTCCATATCATGCTCTGCCTGTGGCATGTCCACAGCTCAAAAACCCATAGGAAATAGATAATCTAACTCAAAAGAATCCAAGGGGAAAGAGAGTAAATATATACACAATACCACTGCCAACATCAAATCATAAGCAAAAATAATTAACCAACAATGTCCCTTACTTTCCTCAATGTTAATGGTATTATCTCACTAATAAATAGAGAAATCCTAACAGAATGAATACTGAAACAAATTCCATCCTTCTGCTGCACACAAGAAACAAATCTAAGCTTCAAAGATAGATGTTACTCAGGGTAAAGGGCTTGGAAAAGATCTTCCAATCAACTGGACCCAAGAAGCAAGCAGGTTTGGCTATCTTAATACCTAACAAATTAGACTTCAAACCAAAATAAATAAAAAGAGATGAAAAAAGTCATTTTGTATTCATCACAGGAGAAATCCTAAGCACAAAACCTCAATTCTGAACCTCTATGCACCAAATACAAACTCACCCACATTCGTAAAAGCAATGGTATAAAAACTCAAACCTCACATAAAACCACACACACTCTAGAGTGGGAGACATCAACACCCCACTCTCACCACTAGACAGGACCACAAGTCAGAAACTTTACAAAGAAACAAGAGAACTAACAGAAGTTATGTCTCAATTGTGTTTCACAGACACTTATTGAACATTCCATCCAAACAAAAAAAGAATATAACTTCTTCTCTGCTCCACATGGAACATTCTCTGAAATTGACCATATACTAGGCAAACATAAAAATCCTCACCTGATACAAAAACATTTGAATATTACCCTGTACCTTATCAGACCACCATGATTTATAATGGGAATTCAATAAATACAACAACAAATCACAGAAACCCTACATACTCATGGAAACTGAATAATGCTTTATTTCAACATACTTGGGTCTAAGAAGAAATAAAGAAATTACGGAATTCCTAAAATGCAATGAGGTTATGGATACAACATACATGAATTCATGGGACACCTTGAAATCACTGCTAAGAAGGAAGTTGATTGCAATCAGTTCTCATATGAAGAAAATGGATGAGAGACACATTAGAGAATTAACAATACAACTGAAAACCTTAGGACACAAACGAAGCAAATTTAACCCTCAGGAGTAGGCCCCATTATCAATTTTTGGGCTGAAAACAATAAAGTAGAAAGCAGGAATACGATACAAAAAAAAAAATCAATGCAAATAAGTTGCTTTTTTTTTTTTCAGAAAATTAACAAGGGAGACAAACCTTTATCCAAACTAAACAAAAAGCAAAGAGAGAAAATGGAAATTAAGAAAATCAGAAACAAAAAGGGGTACAGAACAGTAGACACTGAGGAAATCCAGGCAATTTTCATGTTATATTTTGAAAACTAATACTCCACAAAATTTGAAAATTCAAAGGATATGAACAAATTTCTGGATAACTCTTACTTAACATAATTAAATCAAGACTAGACAACCAACTTATATTGACCTATATCAACTAACAAAGTAGGAGCAATCTTAGAAAGCCTTCCAACATAAAAAATATCCCAGAGCCAGATGTCTTCTTCAGTGAAGAATTCTACAGAAAATTCATGGAAGAGCTAATATTAATAATCTTGAAACTGTTCCACACAATAGAAACAGAAGTTTCATTACAAAACACTTTTTGAGGCTACAATCACCTTGATACCCATTCACACAAATACACAACTAAGAGAAAATTACAGAAAACATCCCTCCTGCACATTGATGCAAAAATACTCAAGAAAATATGGGAAAACCAAATCCAGGAACGTATCGGAAAAATCATCTACTATGATCAAGTAGGCTTCATCCTTGGGTAGCAGGGATGGCTTCACATATGAAAATATTTCAAATATACCACTATATAAACAAACTAAAAAATGAAAAATCACATGATCATCTCTCTAGATGTAGAAAAAACCTTTGACAATATTCAACATCCTATCATGTTAAAGGTCTTGTAGAGATCAGGGATAACAGGAATTTATATAAACATAATGAAAGCAATATGTAGTAAACACAGAGAAAATATCAAGCTGAATGTAGAGAAGCATAAGGCAATTCCTCTAAAATCAGTACAAGACTAGGCTGCCCTCTGTCTCCATATATCTTCATTATTGTATTTGAAGTGCTAGCTAAAGAAATAAGACAAGAAAAGGATATCAAGCGGATACAAATTGAGAGGAAGAACTCAATCTTTCTCTATTTTCAGAAGATATGATAGTTTACATAAGCAACCAGAAAACTCTACCATGGTACTCCTACAGCTGAAAAACACATTCAGCAATGTATAAGCATAGAAGATAAACTAAAAAAAATGTAGCCATTCTATATTCAGACAACAAAGGGGCTAATAAAGAAATCAGAGAAACATCACCCTGTACAATAGCCACAAACAACATAAACTACCTTTGGGTAACACTTATCAAACAAGTGAAAGACCTATATAATAATAATTTGTGTATTTACAAAAAAGAAATTAAAGAAAACACCAGAAAATGTAAAGATCTCCCAATCTCATGGATAGGTAGAATAAACATAGTAAAAATGGCAATTTTCTCAATGGCAATCTACAGTTTCAATTCAATATCTATTAAAATGCCAGCACAATTCTTCACTGACCTTGAAAAGATAATAATCAACTTTATATTGAAGAACAAAAGAACAAGAATAGCCAAAACAATCTGTATAATACAGGAACTTCACGAATCATCATCATCCCTGACTTTAAGATCTACTACAGAGCTATAGTTCTGAAAAGAGCCTTGTATTAGCACAAAGATAGACAAGTAGCTCAATGAAATTTAATAGAAAATCTTGGTATTATCCCACACATATATGAGCACCTGACTTTTGACAAAACAGCTAAAAGTGTACAATGGGTTAAGGAAAGCATCTTCAACAAGTGGTGCTGGTACAAATGGATGATGGTATATAGAACACTGAAGATAGATCTATGTCTATAGCCATGTACAAAACAGAAGTACAAATGGATCCCTCCATGAATCCATCCACACTGAACCTCTTAGGAAAAAAAAATTAGAGGTACTCTTGAACTAATTGGTACAGGAGACTGTTTCCTGACAATAACTCCAGAAGCATAGACACTGAGATCAACAAATAATGAATGGGACCTATTGAAACTTAGAAGTTTCTCTAAGGCAAAGAACACAGTGGACAGGACCAATGGCAGCCTACAGATTTGGAAAAGATTTTCACCAATCCTACATCCGACAAAGGGCTGAGCTCCAAAATATACAAAGAACTCAAGAAACTAGTCAACAAAACACCAAATAACTCTATGAAAATGGGGTATAGAACTGAAAAGAGAAATCTAAATAGGGGAAATGATTAAATACCCTTAAGAAAGTGTTCAATATCATTGGCTAACAAGGAAATACAAATTAAAACAACTTTAAGATACCATCATACTCCCGTCAGAATGGCTAAAATTAGAAACAGCAATGACAACTTATGCTTTGCAGGTGGATCTGTAAACTTGAAGAGCCATTTTGGAGACTAGCATGGCTGTTCCTCAGGATAATGGGAATCAGTCTACCACAGGATCCAGTAACCTACCTCTTATGCACATACCCAAATGATCCACATCCATGGAACCAAGACTTGTGCTCACATATATTCATAGCAATATTATTTATAATAGCAAGAACATGGAAGCAACTTAGATGCCCATCAACTGAAGTATGTATAAAGGAGATGTGCCACATTTACACAATGAAATACTACTCTGTGGTGGTGGTGCTGGGGGGAAACAATGAAATCTTGTGGATGGAAACAAGTGGATGGAACTTGAAGAAACCATCCTGAATGAGGTATCCCAGTCACAGAAAGATACAAATGGTATGTTTTCATTCATATGTGGATTTTAGACATAGTGCAAAAGATAACCACCGTACAAATCACACTGCCAGAGAAACTAGGATACAAGGAGGATTCTAAAAGTTTCTTATAAGATCACTGACAGAAACAGGAAGTGACACATTCCCCAGAGCATATGGGAATTGGGGGTAGTAAATGAACATTGAGCTAGCAAAAGGAAAAAAAAGTAGGAGAGTAAAAAACATTAGACTAGGAAGATTTGGTCACGGGAGGAATAGACTTGAGAAGAGAAGAAAAGAGGATAGCTACAAGAGGAGAAGAAAGATAGAGACTATTAAAAAGGGAGCCATTATAGGTTAGAAGAGGAAACTGAACCTAGAGAAATGTCCAGAGACTTACAAGACTGACCCCAACAAACAATTTGAGCAACAGTGTAAAGGCTACCATAAATTGCCTTCGCTGACAATGAGATCAACGACTAACTTATCCGCCATCATGGAGCCCTCATCTAGTAGCTGATGGAAACAGAAGCATACATGCACAACTAAACACTGAGCCCAATGGAATCCAGATGCAGAGAGGGAGGACAAGACCACACTGCAGAAACACATAGACACAGATGACCTGAACAAGGAGGAGCTAATGGGGCTGCAGACTTATAGCTGGGAATCAAACATGGGACTGACACAGACCCCTGAACATGGGTCTCAGCTAAAAGGACTGTGCAGTCTAAGGGTCTTCAGAGTGTGGGACCAAGTACTATTCCTGTTGCAAAAAGGACATTGGGGGAAAATCCCCATGGAGGGATACTCCATTGACCTTGAGACAGGAGAGACATTTTAGTGACTACTTAAAATGACTTGAAGGATTTAGATGACCCTTCCTGGAAGGCATCCACCTACGTGTATAGTGTCGGTTGCATGGGAGGGGAGAGTGGCTGGGGGCCCGGGAAGTTGGGACGGGAAGGAGGGTGGGAGTAAGTTGGAGGGAACTTTTTGATAAGTATAAATAAATTTTTAAAAATTAAAAACATTAAAAAGATACCAATGCAATTTTCGAAAAACAAAGTTAACATATTTTAATAATTCAAAATTTTACCTCTATTCACTTTGAAATATCACACCTCCACAGAGAGAACATCACTTCCAGCACAAGTTCTAATAGATCTTAATAATAAACACTCACAGTAATCTAACAGGGAGGGGAAGGTGAAAACTGAAGTGTCACAGATTCAGAGCATCTGGCTACTAGCGTTCTTTTCTCTACCTATTCTCAGACAAGCCATGTGCTCCTGTCCTCACACTGCCTACTCAGATTGACTGCTATCTCTTCGATCCCCTCAGACTAATTGCTCAAACAACATCATCTCACTGCAAGCTCTTCTGTCTCCTCTAACTTAGTCGTCAATCTCATTATCAGGGAAAGACATTTATGGTAGCCTTTCCACTGTTGCTTAAATTGTTAGTTGGAGTCATTCTTGTAGGTCTCTGGACATTTCTCTAGTGTCAGTTTTCTCTTCAAACCTATAATGGCTCCCTCTTTTATGGTCTCTCTCTCTCTCCCTCTCATCTATTCCTCCCCTGACTCAATCTTCCTAGTCCCACGTGCTTTCCTCTCCTCCCCTTCACTTTCTCCTAGTTCTCTCTCCCACGCGTGTCAATCCTATCTCGAAATCCCTACTGCTGGGATTAAAGGCCTGATTCCCAAGTCCTGGGACCACCTTAGTGTGAGCTGTTTGTCTTTTAGACAGACTTTGTATGTGTCTAACTAGTGACATAGTGTGTGTGTGTAACTACTGATTTAGTATGTGTGGATAACTAGTGACTTAGGTGTGTAGCTGACTAAATACATAGAAATACATAGGTGAATGGCTAACTACTAGCTCTGTGTGTCTGGTTGACTAATTTCTTGGTGTTTGTGGCTAGCTAGTGAATTAGATGTGTGGCTGACTAATGACTTAGTATGGGTGAGTAAGTACTGATATATTGTGTGTGGCTAACTAGAGACATAGTGACTGTGGCTAACTAGTAACCTAGCTTTGTGGCTGACTATTGACTTAGTCAATGTGGTTAGTTACTGCTTAGGCAACGCTAGCCACAGAACGATCCTGCCTTTCATCTCAACCTTCACAAACTGTACACCTATATACGCTGGTCTGTGTTCAAACACATGACAGATTAAAACATGCTGGGAAATTACAAAACCACTCCCCCTACCACAGTCATGTAGTTTTTTCATAGTGGTGACCCCTGCACCTGGTTGCTTACCCTGAATCCTCATGCATTGTAACGAGTACAGTTTTTGTGCCCGATGCCTGGTCTTGTCCCACCGCCATGCCAGCCCCAAATAACACACAGTGACTCTGTATTTGATACAAAGCTATTGGCCAGGTGCTAGTTTCTTATTGGCTAGCTATCTCTTAATTATTAACCCATTTCTATGTATTTCCACGTGGTCTTACCAGGGAGTTAGGTAGGCATCTGGTCTCTCCATGCTGACTCCTTCTCCCTACTTCCTATTTCCTCCTTGTCTCCTAGTCCCTCCTATCTTCCTTTCCTATTGGCCAACAGTGCTTTATTTATTAACCAGTATGAGAAACATATACAGGATGACATCTCCCATCACTGCAGTGTAAACAATTTTCCATATTCTGGTCTGAAGGAAGAAGCAATGCTCCACATGCAAATGCTTTTCCTGTGACTGCACTGGATAGTTGGCTACTAGACTCTAATGGAAAATTTAAATCTCTTAGCTGTTACAATAATTTAAGAATTTTGAAGGTATAGTACAGAAGACAGCAAGGCCATTGCTTTGGAGAGCAACAGCATGCAACCAATTCCACTTACATCAACACAAGAGATTGTCTCATAAACATTCTTCTAACATGATGAAATTGCATCTGTTCTAGCATTAATATGACTTCCCAGAGAGAATTCACTTCACCCACAAAGGAGATCCATAAACACAAATATTTCTAACATAACATGTATCTATCTCTGGAAAATAATCTATTTGTTCAATGGCACCTCCTACTTTTTCTTCTAAGAGGTTCAAGGTGGCTGGATTGATGTTGAGGACATTTATCCATTTGAACTTGAGTTTTTTGCATGGCGACACACATGGGTCTATCTGCAGTCTTCTACACACCCTCATCCAATTGTGCCAGCACCATTTGTTAAAGATGGCGGTCTATTGTCTCCGGTGATTTCATTATTTATTTATTTATATCAATGGTGATATAATTTTGTTATCCCTCTAGGGGTGAAGTATGAGATATTATCTCATTATTCATTCATTTTTTTGTTCAAATATGTGATTAAATACTCAATGAACTCTTCAGTCATGAGCAATATCATAGGAGTCACGTGTAAAACATCATCCACTTGTTGAATTTTTATTCATATATTTATGAAAATCTGTTATTATTTATTCAATGATCGCTCGAGTTTTCAGCTTCGTTATGGGAGTCAATCATGCCAGACCATCGCATCATCTAATACTACAATACTTATTTAACTGTAATACTAGGAAATGAAATAAAAATTCATCATTTCATTAACGTATTTAAAATAAAGGTGATGTTATGGACCATAGGTCCCTTTTGGAGTCAGTTGTTGGGAGTTGATGATGTAAATCATCTCATTGCTTGATTATTTAACTATTGAAACAGATCATTATATCAGCCATAGTTTTACAAGTTTGGTACCAACTTGTAGAGTTAATATTAAGCACCAACTAACTAATTATCAAGTTAAGTTTTTAAATACATCATTATTCCATGAAGAGAAGGGTTGACTTCTCCATGTCGGATTTAATTATGCAGCACCATATTATTCAATTACATTTCATTACATACTATTTATTTAAATTGATGAAGATGTTGTCATTCATGACAGAAGTCTGTTTATTCCTCCCTGGGAATTAATCGTGTGCCATTATGGATTTGGCCTCTGTGTGATTGACACAGCAGGAGACTGGTACCAGAAGCAGTGCCCAGAGAATGAGGAACACTGGGTTATGAAGTGATTACTGATAATGTAATAATAGATTTTCAAAGATCGAATGATTAAGCGATTGAAAAAATATTGTATTATTTCGCATCATCAGTTTCTGAGAGGTTGCGATAGAGCTGACCTATGAAGGACACAGTCAACACCGATTTTAAAAAATGAATAATTTAATAATCTCATGATCAGAGAATCTTATCTAATGAACTCTGTCGGGCTGATAACATGAAACACCTCCAACTCCAAATAACTCCAAATAAGCATATTAGAAATTGGGATAAAGGATTCAATAGAGAATTATCAATTGAGGAATCTTAAGTGATTTAAAGGACCATAAGACAGTACTCAAAAACCTTAATCATCAGCCAAGTGCAAATAAAACAACTCTGAGAAACAATGAGAACAAGATGCTCTAAATGAAGAGAAATTTAATGTATTTTCAACACTTAGGAAAATGATTCTGGTAGAGGTGATTAATGGTATTGTTTGCATTCTGGAAATGAGAAAATTGAAGCATGGAAAATAGGTTGAAATACTCATCATTGTGGTTGAATGGCATAATGATGCTTTAGTTTTCATGTTTATATCATTATAGGGATGTTGTAGCTTAAGAGACTGGTAAATATGTACAATTCAAAAAAAAAAAAAAGATCCCTCTTTTGTTTTTGTGAGAAAATCAGTGAGGCTGTAAGGTTAGTCGATGGGTGAGTATGCTAATTTTATCGTGTGGGAGGTGCACTAGATTGTGACAGAATGTTGGATCATAAATGTTGCCGGGCAACCCTGCCTGCATTCTGTATCCTGATATCATGGGCCAAGGACCAGAGAGCAGCTTCGATAAAGTGTTATCATAGGACATCACAATCTCCCAAGATAACTATCTCCTAAAACTTTTAATGGCAGCATTTGATTCCCCTAACCAAGTCATAGCCAAATATCTGGAAGTTGGCCTAGCGCTATTACTGGTTACCCAATTCAACATTACCTAATATCAGAGAATACAGTCTGTGGATGAACGGTTCAAATACTTCTGTTTATGGATGCTCTCTCTTCTAAGAAGTAAAACTATGGATTAAAAGATAATAAGACTCACAATTACTCATCAAAAGTTGAGTGTTCCTTAGGTAACTTCCATCAGGTTGGTGATAATCCATGTGTTAGGGTAGACATAGGGATTATTGGAATGCAGTTCATCTCTTTTGAGTCAGCTGTCCAACATCAAATGTGTGATATGTTCTAAAAGCCTGCATACACAATGACATTTCAGCATATACACATTTTACTACTCAATTCGGTGAGTAAATAAGCCATGAACTGGGGAGTTTCACACAAACTTATGGGAGTGAAGATGGAGAAATCTTGTGTCGAGTATGGCAGACCATTTCATCCTCTGATTATGTTATTATTTAATTATTAAAATAGGACATTAGATTATCCATGATCAGTGGATTATTGTTCCACAAAGGGGGAATCAAGTACTTTAGACCATCTAAATATTAATTATGTAATTAAATTATATAAATTAATGATGACATCATTGTTCACAAGTCTGGTTTGGAGCCACCTTAGGGAAGTGGATGGTGTCACATCAGCTCATTATTTGATTATTTAGTTATATAAAGCAATGATGATATCATCCGTGACACCTGGAATTTGGTGTCACCTTGTGGGGTCAAGTGTGACAGATCATCTAATTACATAATTAAAGTATTTGAATTGACCGTTCGTGTTAAGACCCAAGATAATGTAAATATTTGTATAGTCAAGTATGCCAGTTATCCTCTATTCCGTGAAGAGTCATGTAAAATTCCCTCTTGTGGAGTTAATATGCCATATCATCACATTTTACGATTAATTGTTTCAATTGACAATGATGACATCCTTCATGACTGCAGTCTGGCCATTCTCCCCTGACACTTAACTACTACATCACCTTTTTATTGTGACAGTCAGCTATTACTCACTTATTTAATTATTTAAGTTATTTAAATGGCAGACAATGACATCATCGATTACCATTAGTGTGCAAATATCTGTCCGGGACAAGGGTAGAAAAGTTGTGGACATGAATAGAGCTGATTCTTGATGATCTCTGCATCAACCAGAGCACTAGGAATGCTGGATGATTGTGTCCAGAAGATTCCATGGTGCCCTCTGAGAAGTACAAAGACTTCACTAAGGCAGGCACGGTGGAGAAGAGTCTGACTTCTCCATGTGGGATTTAAGTATGCACCACCATGTCATTGTTCAATTATTTTTCCTTATATATTAATCATTTAAATCGATGAAGATGTTGTACTTCATGACTGGAGTCTGGCCATGCTCCCTGGGAGTTAATCGTTTGGCATGATTTAATTATTTTATTAATACTTCCTTGACTGTCGCTGGAGTTTAGCTCCATCTTATGAGTTAAGTATGCAGGACTATGCAATTCTTTAATTATTTTGTTACATAAATAACGATGGTGTCATCCATTGTGGGTTTGGCTGGTGTGTGATTGACACATACAGGAGATTGGTACCAGAAGCAGTGCGCAGAGAATGAGGGACACTGGGTTATCTAGTGATTACTGATTATGTAATAATATTTTTTAACAATCGAATGATTAAAAGATTTTAAAAAACTGTAATATTTCGCATCCTAATTTTCTGAGAGTTTACAACAGAAGTGACCATAAAGGACACTGTCAACACCGATTTTAAAAACTGAATCATTTGATAATCTCATGATCAGAGAATCCTATTTTATGAACTAGGTCGTGCTGATAACATGGCATACGACCAACAATAAATAACTCTAAATAACCATATTAGAAAGCAGGGTACAGGACTAAATAGAGAACTATCAATTGAGGAATCCAAAATGACTGAAAGAATAATAAGACAGTGCTCACAATCCTTAGTCATCAGCCAAATGCAAATCTAAACAACTCTGAGACACCATGGGATCAAGCTCCTCTAAAAGTTAGAGAATGAAGAGAAGTTTATTTTATTTTCAATAAAGAGAAGAGGATTGTGGTAGAGGCAATCCGGTGTATTGTTTCCATTCTGGAAATGAGAAAATTAAAGCATAAAAAATAGGTGGAAATACTCATCAATGTACTTGAATGGCATAATGATGCTTTCGTTTTCATGCTTATATTACTATAGGCATGTTGTACCTTAAGAGACTCGTAAATATTTGTAATTCAAAAAAAAAAAAAAAAAAAAACAAAAAAAAACAGGGCCCTGCTTTGTTTTTGTTTTTCAGAGAAAATCAGTAATCTGTGAGGTTAAGGTTAGTCAAAGGTTGGGTATGCTAATTTTAGCATGTAGAAGGTGCTCTAGAATGTGACAGAATGTTGGATCATAAATATTGCCTGGAACCCTGATTGCATTCTATATCCTGGTAACATTGGCCAAGGACCAGAGAGCAGCTTCGATAAAGTGTTATGGCACACTACAATCTCCCAACAACACTATCCATTAAAATTTTTAATGACAGATGTAATTCGCCTCAGTCAGTCATAGCCATATCACTGGAAGTTTGCCTACAGTTTTTACTGGTTACCCAATTCAAGATTACCTAATATGAGAGAAAATAGTCCGTGGAGAAACCGTTCAAAGAATTCTGTTTATGAATGTTCTCTCTCTCCTAAGAAGTAATATAATGGATTATATGATAATAAGACTCACAATTATTCATCAAAAGGTGAGTTTTCCATTGTCAACTTCAATTAGGAAGGTAATAATCCATTTGTTAGTGTAGACTTAGGGATTGTTGGATTTCATTCCATCTCTTTTGAGGCAGCCGTCCAACATTAAATATGTGATATCTGATAAAAAACCCTGCATACCCAATGAGAGTTCAGCATTTAAACATGTTACTACTCTGCTCTGCGATTAAATAAGGGATAAACCTGGGAGTTTCCAACAATCATGTGGGAGTCAACTGAGACTCAATTGTGTGGAGCATGGCAGACCATTTCATCCTCTGATTATGTTGTTATTTGATTATTAAAATAGGACACTAGATAATCCATGATCAGTGGATTTTGGTTACGCGATGTGGGAGGCAATTATTATAGACCATCTTAATATTAATTATGTAGTTAAAATATTTACATTACTCATGACAGCATCGATCATGAGCCTGGTTTGGAGCCACCTTAGGGAAGTGGATAATGTTACATGAACTCATTATTTTATTATTTAGTTATATAAAACAATGATTATATCGTCCATGACACCTGGAATCTGGTGCCACAGATCACCTAATTACATAATTGATGTATTTAAATTGACAATCTGTGTTAATCCCCTAGATAATGTAAATATGAGTGTAATTATGTAAACCAAAAACTGTCCATTCCATGATGAGACCCGTAAGGCTCCCTCTTGTGGAGTTAATGTGCAATACCATCACAGTTTATGATTCATGGTTTCAATGGATGATGATGACATTCTTCATGACTGGAGTCTGGCCATACCTCCCTGCCAGTTAAATGCTACATCACCTGTTTATTGGGACAGTTAGCTATCACTGACTTATTTAATTCTTTAAATTACTTAAACGACAGACAATGCCAACACCGATTATTTTTAGGTTGCAAATATCTGTCAGCGACAAATTAGGAAACTTGTAGACATGGGCAGAGCATGTTCTGAATGTCTATGAGTCTTCCAGACCACTAGGAATGCTGGAAAATAGAGTCCAGAAGATTGCATGGTGCCCTCCGAGAAGTAAAAGAACTTTACCAAGGTCTGCATGGTGGTCTGGGTGTTGACTACTTGCTCTTCCTCCACATCTTCACATCGGTTGTGGTCTACGTCTAGAAGATGTAGTGGCAATAAGAGGTCGGCACCATCACCGAGACCTGGCAAAAGGATGACGACTCACAACACGGAAGAACATCTCTCTCTCAGCTATGCTGTTGATGCCCCTGCTGTAGCCATCTTTTCAGCTGTTATCAACATTGTGGCTACTACTGCTACACCACAATTGGGCCCATTATCTCACGTCCTGCCGCACCACAACAGAGATTCAGCCGCTTGTGAGGAGGTCAAGCCAACAGAATTCATCAGGAAAGACAGTATGATTTTCTGACGATTAACTTATGGCATTTCAAAATTGTGTGATGACAGCATACAGTTTCATACCTGGCAAGTCTGCCCAGGAATTGATGATTAAAAAAAAAAGGTCAACGGCTTACATATTTAAAGATGTAATTATTAAATTATTTCATTATATAATCTGTGATCCCTGAAGTTTGGCGCCACCTTGTGCGACTCAAGTGTGACAGACTATCTAACTATCTGATTATTTCATTCTTCAAATCTGTCTTTATCTACTCCAGGAAGATTGGAGTCTTGATCCACCAAGTTGGTGTCAAATTGTATCTTGTGAATTCTTTCTTTGTTTCTTTCTTCCTTTCATTATTTAAATCAATGTTGATATCATTTTGTTACCTCTCTAGGGGGGAATTATGAGAAACTGTCTCTTTATTCATTCATTTTTTGTTCAAATTTATGATTAAGAACTCAATGTCTCTTCAGTATTGAGCAATCATTTAGGCTTCACGCATAAAACACCATCCACTTGTCTAATGTATATTCATTTAATTATGAAAATCTGTCAATTATGTATTCAGTGATCACTGGAAGTTTGAGCCTCCTTAGGGGGAGACCGTCTCTACCAGACCATCACGTCATCTAATACTACACTTACTTCGTTAACTGTTAAACTAGGAAATTAAGTAATAATTCATCATTTAATTTACATATTTAAAATGCAGGTAATGTTATGGACCATAAGTCCCTTTTGGAGTCAGATTTTGGGAGTTGATGATTTAATATCATCTCATTACTTCATCATTTAGCTATGTAAATAGATCTTCACATCAGCGAAAGTTTTAGGATTTTGGTGCCATCTCGCCAGTGTTAATATAAAAGGCCCACTAATTAATTATCAATTTAATTTTTTAAAAACGTCATTATTCCAGGAAGAGATCAGTCTGACTACTCCATGTGGGATTTAAGTATGCACCACCATGTTATTTTTCAATCATTTTTCATTATATATTAATTATTTAAATCGATGAAGATGTTGTTCTTCTTGACTGCAGTCGGGCCATTCCTCCATGGGAGTTAATCACGTGGCATTATTTAATCATGTAAGTATTACTTCCTTGACAATCACTGGAGCATGGGTCCATGTTTTGTAAGTTAAGTATGGAGGACTATCCAAATATTAACTTACTTGATTGCATAAGTAATGATGGTGTCATCCGTCATGTGGCTGTTGTAGGATTGACAGAGCAGGAGATCGGTACCAGAAGCAGTGCCCAGAGAATGGGGTACACTGCCTCATGCAGTGATTACTGATTACGTAATAGTAGATTTTTAACAATCGAATGATTACACGAAACTGTACTATTTCGCATCATCAGTTTCTGAGAGGTTGCAACAGAACTGACCCATGAAGGACACAGTGGCCACCGATTTAAAAAATGGAATAACTGAATAATCTCCTGATCAGCGAATCTCATCTAATGAACTCTGTCGGGCTGATAACATGACACACCACCAACAATAAATAACTCTAAATAACCATCTCAGAAAGCGGGGTACAGGACTTAATAGAGAACAGTCAAATGAGGATTCCAAATGACTGAAAGAAACATAAGTCAGTGCTCAAAATCCTTAATCATCAGCCTAATGCAAATCTACACAACTCTGAGAAACCGTGGGATCAAGCTCCTCTAATGATAAGAGGATGAAGAGGAGTTTATTTTATTTTCAATAAAGAGAAAAGGATTATGATAGAGGCAATTAACTGTATTGTTTCCATTCTAGAAATTTGCAAATGGAAGCATAGAAAACAGGTTTAAAATACACATCATTGTACTTGAATGGCACAATGATGCTTTCGTTTTCATACTTATGTCACTATAGGCTAGTTGTAGCTTGAGAGACAGGTAAATATGTAGAACTCAAAAGAAAGAGCCCTGCTTTGTTTTTGTGAGAAACTCAGTGATGCTGTAAGGTTAGTTCACCGGTGGGTATACTCCTTTAAGCCTGTGGGAGGGGCACTAGAATGTGAAAGAATGTTGGTTCATAAATGTTGCCTGGCAAACCTCCTTGCATTCTGTATCCTGGTATCATGGGCCAAGGACGAGAGAGCAGCTTCGAGAAAGTGTTATCATGGGGCATTACAGTCTGCCAAGATATCTATCTCCTAAAACTATTCAGGATAGCATTTGATTCGCCTAACCAAGTCATAGCCATACCTCTGGAAGTGTGTCTACAGCATTTACTGGTTACCAAATGCAAGATTACCTAATCATCAGAGGACAGAGTCTGTGGAGAAACAGTTCAGAGTCTTCTGTTTATGAATACTCTCTCTCCTCAGAAGTAAAACTATGGAACAAAAGATAATAAGACTCACGATTATTCATCCAAAAGGTGAGTTTGACATTGTTGACTTCCTTCAGGAAGGTGATAATCCGTTTGTTAGAGTAGAGTTAGCGATTATTAGATTTCAGTCCATCTCTTTTGAGGCAGCCGCCCAACATTAAATATGTGATATTTTCTAAAAACCTTGCACACACAATGACAGTTCAGCATTTAAACATGTTCCTTCTGTGCTCTGCGATTACATAAGGGATGGATCTGGGAGTTTCCAACAATCATGTGGGAGTCAACTGAGACTCAATTGTGTGGAGCATGGCAGACCATTTCATCCTCTGATTATGTTGTTATTTGATTATTAAAATAGGACACTAGATAATCCATGATCAGTGGATTGTGGTTACGCGATGTGGGAGGCAATTATTATAGACCATCTTAATATTAATTATGTAGTTAAAATATTTACATTACTCACGACAGCATCGATCATGAGCCTGGTTTGGAGCCACCTTAGGGAAGTGGATAATGTTACATGAACTCATTATTTTATTATTTAGTTATATAAAACAATGATTATATCGTCCATGACACCTGGAATCTGGTGCCACAGATCACCTAATTACATAATTGATGTATTTAAATTGACAATCTGTGTTAATCCCCTAGATAATGTAAATATGAGTGTAATTATGTAAACCAAAAACTGTCCATTCCATGATGAGACCCGTAAGGCTCCCTCTTGTGGAGTTAATGTGCAATACCATCACAGTTTATGATTCATGGTTTCAATGGATGATGATGACATTCTTCATGACTGGAGTCTGGCCATACCTCCCTGCCAGTTAAATGCTACATCACCTGTTTATTGGGACAGTTAGCTATCACTGACTTATTTAATTCTTTAAATTACTTAAACGACAGACAATGCCAACACCGATTATTTTTAGGTTGCAAATATCTGTCAGCTGACAAATTAGGAAACTTGTAGACATGGGCAGAGCATGTTCTGAATGTCTATGAGTCTTCCAGACCACTAGGAATGCTGGAAAATAGAGTCCAGAAGATTGCATGGTGCCCTCCGAGAAGTAAAAGAACTTTACCAAGGTCTGCATGGTGGTCTGGGTGTTGACTACTTGCTCTTCCTCCACATCTTCACATCGGTTGTGGTCTACGTCTAGAAGATGTAGTGGCAATAAGAGGTCGGCACCATCACCGAGACCTGGCAAAAGGATGACGACTCACAACACGGAAGAACATCTCTCTCTCAGCTATGCTGTTGATGCCCCTGCTGTAGCCATCTTTTCAGCTGTTATCAACATTGTGGCTACTACTGCTACACCACAATTGGGCCCATTATCTCACGTCCTGCCGCACCACAACAGAGATTCAGCCGCTTGTGAGGGAGGTCAAGCCAACAGAATTCATCAGGAAAGACAGTATGATTTTCTGACGATTAACTTATGGCATTTCAAAATTGTGTGATGACAGCATACAGTTTCATACCTGGCAAGTCTGCCCAGGAATTGATGATTAAAAAAAAAAGGTCAACGGCTTACATATTTAAAGATGTAATTATTAAATTATTTCATTATATAATCTGTGATCCCTGAAGTTTGGCGCCACCTTGTGCGACTCAAGTGTGACAGACTATCTAACTATCTGATTATTTCATTCTTCAAATCTGTCTTTATCTACTCCAGGAAGATTGGAGTCTTGATCCACCAAGTTGGTGTCAAATTGTATCTTGTGAATTCTTTCTTTGTTTCTTTCTTCCTTTCATTATTTAAATCAATGTTGATATCATTTTGTTACCTCTCTAGGGGGGAATTATGAGAAACTGTCTCTTTATTCATTCATTTTTTGTTCAAATTTATGATTAAGAACTCAATGTCTCTTCAGTATTGAGCAATCATTTAGGCTTCACGCATAAAACACCATCCACTTGTCTAATGTATATTCATTTAATTATGAAAATCTGTCAATTATGTATTCAGTGATCACTGGAAGTTTGAGCCTCCTTAGGGGAGACCGTTCTACCAGACCATCACGTCATCTAATACTACACTTACTTCGTTAACTGTTAAACTAGGAAATTAAGTAATAATTCATCATTTAATTTACATATTTAAAATGCAGGTAATGTTATGGACCATAAGTCCCTTTTGGAGTCAGATTTTGGGAGTTGATGATTTAATATCATCTCATTACTTCATCATTTAGCTATGTAAATAGATCTTCACATCAGCGAAAGTTTTAGGATTTTGGTGCCATCTCGTCAGTGTTAATATAAAAGGCCCACTAATTAATTATCAATTTAATTTTTTAAAAACGTCATTATTCCAGGAAGAGATCAGTCTGACTACTCCATGTGGGATTTAAGTATGCACCACCATGTTATTTTTCAATCATTTTTCATTATATATTAATTATTTAAATCGATGAAGATGTTGTTCTTCTTGACTGCAGTCGGGCCATTCCTCCATGGGAGTTAATCACGTGGCATTATTTAATCATGTAAGTATTACTTCCTTGACAATCACTGGAGCATGGGTCCATGTTTTGTAAGTTAAGTATGGAGGACTATCCAAATATTAACTTACTTGATTGCATAAGTAATGATGGTGTCATCCGTCATGTGGCTGTTGTAGGATTGACAGAGCAGGAGATCGGTACCAGAAGCAGTGCCCAGAGAATGGGGTACACTGCCTCATGCAGTGATTACTGATTACGTAATAGTAGATTTTTAACAATCGAATGATTACACGAAACTGTACTATTTCGCATCATCAGTTTCTGAGAGGTTGCAACAGAACTGACCCATGAAGGACACAGTGGCCACCGATTTTAAAAATGGAATAACTGAATAATCTCCTGATCAGCGAATCTCATCTAATGAACTCTGTCGGGCTGATAACATGACACACCACCAACAATAAATAACTCTAAATAACCATCTCAGAAAGCGGGGTACAGGACTTAATAGAGAACAGTCAAATGAGGATTCCAAATGACTGAAAGAAACATAAGTCAGTGCTCAAAATCCTTAATCATCAGCCTAATGCAAATCTACACAACTCTGAGAAACCGTGGGATCAAGCTCCTCTAATGATAAGAGGATGAAGAGGAGTTTATTTTATTTTCAATAAAGAGAAAAGGATTATGATAGAGGCAATTAACTGTATTGTTTCCATTCTAGAAATTTGCAAATGGAAGCATAGAAAACAGGTTTAAAATACACATCATTGTACTTGAATGGCACAATGATGCTTTCGTTTTCATACTTATGTCACTATAGGCTAGTTGTAGCTTGAGAGACAGGTAAATATGTAGAACTCAAAAGAAAGAGCCCTGCTTTGTTTTTGTGAGAAACTCAGTGATGCTGTAAGGTTAGTTCACCGGTGGGTATACTCCTTTAAGCCTGTGGGAGGGGCACTAGAATGTGAAAGAATGTTGGTTCATAAATGTTGCCTGGCAAACCTCCTTGCATTCTGTATCCTGGTATCATGGGCCAAGGACGAGAGAGCAGCTTCGAGAAAGTGTTATCATGGGGCATTACAGTCTGCCAAGATATCTATCTCCTAAAACTATTCAGGATAGCATTTGATTCGCCTAACCAAGTCATAGCCATACCTCTGGAAGTGTGTCTACAGCATTTACTGGTTACCAAATGCAAGATTACCTAATCATCAGAGGACAGAGTCTGTGGAGAAACAGTTCAGAGTCTTCTGTTTATGAATACTCTCTCTCCTCAGAAGTAAAACTATGGAACAAAAGATAATAAGACTCACGATTATTCATCCAAAAGGTGAGTTTGACATTGTTGACTTCCTTCAGGAAGGTGATAATCCGTTTGTTAGAGTAGAGTTAGCGATTATTAGATTTCAGTCCATCTCTTTTGAGGCA
This sequence comes from Phodopus roborovskii, assembly GCF_943737965.1. Classification (NCBI taxonomy): domain Eukaryota; kingdom Metazoa; phylum Chordata; class Mammalia; order Rodentia; family Cricetidae; genus Phodopus; species Phodopus roborovskii. Next base: position 20,244 of record NW_026125823.1, read on the forward strand.
GCCGCCTCAACATTAAATATGTGATATTTTCTAAAAACCTTGCATACACAATGACAGTTCAGCATTTAAACATGTTCCTTCTGTGCTCTGCGATTAAATAAGGGATGGATCTGGGGAGTTTCCCACAATCATGTGGGAGTCAACTGAGACTCAATTGTGTGGAGCATGGCAGATCATTTCATCCTCTGATTATGTTGTTATATGTTTATTAAAATAGGACATTAGATAATCCATGATAAGTGGATTGCGGTGACACTATGTGGGAGGCAATTATTATAGACCATCTTAATAACAATTATGTAGATAAAATATTTGAATTAATCACGACAATATCATTCATGAGCCTGGTTTGGAGCCACCTTAGGGAAGTGGATGATGTTACATGAACTCATTATTTGATTATTTAGTTATATAAAACAATGATTATATCGTCCATGACACCTGGAATCTAGTGCCACAGATCACCTAATTACATAGTTAATGTATTTAAATTGACAATCTGTGTTAATCCCCAAGATAATGTAAATCTGTGTGTAATTATGTAAACCAAAAATTGTCCATTCCATGAAGAGACACGTAAAGCTCTCTCTTGTGGCGTTAATGTGCAATATCATCACAGTTTTGATTCATGGTTTCAAAGGATGATGATGACATTCTTCATGACTGGAGTCTGGCCATACCTCCCTGCCAGTTAAATGCTACATCACCTCTTTATTGGGACAGTTAGCTATCACTGACTTATTTAGTTCTTTAAATTACTTAAACGACAGACAATGCCAACACCGATTATTTTTAGGTTGCAAATATCTGTCAGCGACAAATTAGGAAACTTGTAGACATGGGCAGAGCATTTTCTGAATGTCTTTGCGTCTTCCAGACCACTAGGAATGCTGGAGAATAGAGTCCAGAAGATTGCATGGTGCCCTCCGTGAAGAACAAGAACTTTACCAAGGTCTGCATGGTTGTCTGGGTGTTGACTACTTGCTCTTCCTCCACATCTTCACATCTGTTGGGGTCTACGTCTAGAAGATGTAGTGTCACTAGGAGGTCGGCACCATCACCGAGACCTGGCAAAAGGATGATGACTCAGAACACAGAAGAACATCTGTCTCTCAGCTATGCTGTTGATGCCCCTGCTGCAGCCACCTTTTCAGCTGATATCAACATTTTGGCTACTACTGGTATGCCAGGAATGGGCCAATTACCTCAGGTCCTGCAGCAACTCAACAGAGATTCAGGCACCGGTGAGGATGTCAGACCTACAGAATTCACCAGGCAAGAAAGTATGATTATCTGACGAATAACTGATGGAATATTAAAAATCCGATATGACAGCCTCCATTTTCATATCTGGCAAGTCTGCACAGGTATTGATGATACGAAAAATTTCAACGACTTAGATATGTAAAGATGTAATCATTCAATTGATTCATTATATAATCTGTGAACCCTGAAGTGTGGTGCCACCTTGTGTGACTCAAGTGTGACAGACGATCTAACAATCTGATGCTTTCATTATTTAAATCTGTCTTTTTCTACTCCAGGAAGAGTGGAGTCTGGAGCCCCCTTGTTGGTCTTGAAATGTCTCTTGTGGTTTCATTATTTATTTATTTAAATCAATGTTGATATCATTTTGTTATCTCTCTAGGGGTGAATTATGAGAAATTATCTCTTCATTCATTCATTTTATTGTTCAAATGTATGATTAAGAACTCAATGACTCTTCAGTATTGATCAATCTTTAGGTTTTGCACATAAAACACCATCCACTAGTTTAATGTTTATTCATTGAACTATGAAAATCTGTCATTACGTATTCAGTGACCAGTGAAGATATTAGCCTACTTAGGGGAGTCCATCGTGCCAGAACATAGCATCATCTAATAGTACACTTACTTATTTACCTGTTAAACTAGGAAATTAAATAATAATTCATCATTTAATTAACGTATTTGAAATACAGGTAATGTTATGGACCCTAAGTCCCTTTTGGAGTCAGATTTTGTGAGTAGACGATGTAACATCATCTCATTACTTCATCATTTAGCTCTGTAAGTAGGTCATTACATCAGCGATAGTTTTAGGACTTTGGTGCCATCTCGTCAGTGTTAATATAAAACGCCAGCTAATTAATTATCAATTTAATTTTATAAATAAATCATTATTCCAGGAAGAGGTCAGTCTGACTACTCCATGTGGGATTTTAGTGTGCACCACCATGTCATTATTCAATTATTTTTCATTACATATTAATTATTTGAATCGATGAAGGTGTTGTTCTTCTTGACTGGAGTAGGGCCATTCATCCATGGGAGTTAATCAAGTGGCAGTATTTAATCATCTAAGTACTCCTTCTTTGACAATCACTGGGGTTTGGTTCCATCTTATGAATGTTGAGTATGGAGGACTATTCAATTATTAACTTACTTGATTGCGTAAGTAATGATGGTGTCATCCGTCATGTGGCTGCTGTGGGATTGACACAGGAGGAGATTGCTACCAGAAGCAGTACCCAGAGAATGGGGGACACTGCCTCATACAGTGATTACTGATTATGCAGTAGTACATTTTTAACAATCGAATGATTACACGATTTTAAAAAACTGTACTGTTTCGCATCATCAGTTTCTGACCGGTTGCAACAGAACTGACCCATGAAGGACACAGTGAACCGCGATTTTCAAAATGGAATAACTGTATAATCTCCTGATCAGGGAATCTCATCTAATGAACTCTGTCGGGCTGATAACATGACACACCACCAACAATAAATAACTCTAAATAACTATCTCAGAAAGCAGGGTACAGGAATTAATAGAGAACAGTCAATTGAGGAATCCCAATGACTGAAAGAAACGTAAGATACTGCTCAAAATCCTTAATCATCAGCCTAATGCAAATCTACACAACTCTGAGAATCCATGTGATCAAACTCCTCTAATGGTAAGAGGATGAAGAGGAGTTTATTTTATTTTCAATAAAGAGAAAAGGATTATGGTAGAGGTGATTAACTGTATTGTTTCTATTCTAGAAATTAGCAAATTGAAGCATAGAAAACAGGTTTAAAATACTTATCATTGTACTTGAATGGCACAATGATGCTTTCATTTTCGTGCTTATGTCACTATAGGCAAGTTGTAGTTTGATAGACTGGTAAATATGTAGAACTCAAAAGAAAGAGCCGTGCTTTGTTTCTGTGAGAAACTCGGTGAGGGTGTAAGGTTAGTTCATTGGTGGGTATACACCTTTTAGCATGCGGAAGGGGCACTAGAATGTGACAGAATGTTGGTTCATAAATATTGCCTGGCAACCCTGCTTGCATTCTGTCTCCTGGTATCATGGGCAAAGGACCAGGAGCAGCTTCGAGAAAGTGTTATCATGGGACATTACAGTCTCCCAAGATAACGATCTCCTAAAACTTTTCATGACAGCATTTGATTCGCTTAAACAAATCATAGCCACACCTCTGGAAGTGTGCCTACAGCTTTTACTGGTTACCAAATTCAAGATTACCTAATCATCAGAGAACATAGTCTGTGGAGAAACAGTACAAAGTCTTCCGTTTATGAATACTCTCTCTCCTAAGAAGTGAAACTATGGAACAAAAGATAATGAGACTCACAATTATTCAGCAAAAGGTGAGTTTGCCATTGATGACATCCTTCAGGAAGGTGATAATACATTTGTTAGAGTAGACTTTGTGATTATTGGATTTCCGTCCATCTCTTTTGAGCCAGCGGCCCAACATTAAATATGTGATATCTTCTAAAATCTATGCATGCACAATGACAGTTCAGCCTTTAAACATGTCACTACTCTGCTCTGCGATTAAATAACTGATGAACCTGGGAGTTTCCCACAATCATGTGGGAGTCAACAGAGAGTCAATTGTGTGGAGTATGGCAGACCATTTCATCCTCTGATTATGTTGTTATTTGTTTATTAAAATAGGACATTAGATAATCCATGATCATTGGATTGTAGTGAGGCAATGTGGGAGGCAATTAATATAGACCATCTTAATATCAATTATGTAGTTAAAATATTTAAATCTATCATGACAGCATCGTTCATGAGACTGGTTAGGAGCCACCTTAAGGAAGAGGATGATGTTACATGAACTCATTATTTGATTATTTAATTATATAAAACAATGATTATACTGTAAATGACACCTAGAATCTGGTGCCACACATCATCTATTTACATAATTAATGAATTTAAATTGACAATCTGTGTTAATCACCAAGAATATGTAAATATTTTTATAGTAATGGAAACAACAATCCACCATTCCATGAAGAGACCTGTAAAGCTCCCTCTTGTGGACTTAATGTGCAATATCATCACATCTTAAGATTCATTTTTTCAATTAATGATGATGACGTCCTTCATGCCTGGATTCTGACCAGGCTTCCCTGCCAGTAAAATGCTACATCACCTATTTATTGTGACAGTTAGCTATTACTGACTTATTAAATTCTTTAAATTATGTAAACGACCGACAATGACATCACCGTTTACGGTTAGCGTGCAAATATCTGTCACGGAAAAGGTTAGGAAAGATGTAGACATGGGCAGAGCATTTTCTGAATGGTCTATGCATCTCCCAGAGTACGAGAGATGCTGGATAATTGAGTCCAGAAGGTTGCACGGTGCCAACCGAGAAGTACAAGGACTACACCAAGGACTGCACGGTAGTCTGTGTGTTGTCTACCTGTTCTTCCTCCACATCTTCACATCGGTTGTGATCTACCATGAGAAGAAGGAGTGGCACTAGCAGGTCGGCACCATCAGTGAGACCTGGCAAAAGGATGACTGACCCAGAACACGGAAGAACATCTCTCTCTCAGCTATGCTATTGATGCCCCTGCTGCAGCCATCTTTTCAGCTGTTATCAACATTGTGGCTACTACTGCTCCGCCAGGATTGGGCCCATTATCTCACGTGCTGCCACACCACAACAGAGATTCAGGTGCTTGTGATGATGATGTCAGGCCAACAGAATTCATGAGGCAAGACACTATGATTATCTGATGATTATCTGATGGCATTTTAAAAATGCGTGATGACAGCATACAGTTTCATACCTGGCAAGTCTGCCCAGGAATTGATGATACAAAAAATGTTCAATGGCTTACTTATTTAAAGATGTAATTATTAAATTCTTTCATTATATAATCTGTGATCCCTGAAGATTGGCGCCACGTTGTGTCACACTCAAGTGACAGACGATCTAACTATCTGAATATTTCATTATTCAAATCTATATTTTTCTACTCCAGGAAGAGAGGAGTCTGGGATCCACCTGGTTGGTGTTAAATTGTATCTTATGAATTCTTCCTTCCTTCCTTTCTTCCTTCCTTCCTTCCTTACTTCCTTTCTTCCTTCCTTTCTTTCTTTCTTACTTCCTTCCTTTATTTAAATCTATGTTGATATCATTTTGTTACCTCTCTAGGTGTGAATTATGAGAAACTATCTCTTTATTCATTCATTTTTATGTTCAAATCTATAACTAAGAACTCAATGTCTCTTCAGTATTGAGCAGTCATTTAGGCTTCACACATAAAACACCATCCACTTGTTTAATGTTTATTCATTTAATTATGAAAATCTGTCATTATGTATTCAGTGATCACTGGAGTTTTGAGCCTCCTTAGGGGAGACCGTTGTACCAGACTTTCTTGGCATCTAATACTACACTTAGTTCTTTAAATCTTAAACTAGGAAATTAAGTAATAAATCATCACTTAAATTATGTATTTAAAATACAGGTAATGTTATGGACCATAAGTCTCTTTTGGAGTCAGATTTTGGTAGTTGATGATGTAATATCACCTCATTACTTCACCATTTAGCTATGTAAGTAGATCTTTACATCACCGATAGTTTTAGGGCTTTTGTGCCATCTCATCAGTGTTAATATAAAAGGCCCACTAATTAATTATCAATTTAATTTTTTAAATTCATCATTATTCCAGGAAGAGATCAGTCTGATTACTCCATGTGAGATTTAAGTATGCACCACCATGACATAATTCAATCATTTTTAATTATATATTAATTATTTAAATCGATGAAGATGTTGTTCTTCTTGACAGGGGTCGGGCCATTCCTGCATTGGAGTTAATTACGTGGCATTATTTAATTATTTAAGTACTACTTCCTTGGCAATCACTGGAGTTGGGTTCCATCTTATGAAAGTTAAGTCTGGAGGACTATTCAATTATTAACTCAATTGATTGCTTAAGTAATGATGGTGTCATCTGTCATTTGGCTTCTGTGGGATTGACACAGCAGGAGATTGGTACCAGAAGCAGTGCCCAGAGAATGGGGGACACTGCCTTATACGGTGATTACTGATTACGTAATAGTAGATTTTTAACAATCGAATGATTACACTATTTTAATAAAACTGTACTGTTTCGCATCATCTGTTTCTGAGAGGTTGCAACAGAACTGACCCATGAAGGACACAGTGACCACCGATTTTAAAAATGGAATAACTGAATAATCTCCTGATCAGGGAATCTCATTTAATGTAAGCTGTCGGCCTGATAACATGACACACCACCAGCAATCTATCACTCTAAATAACCATATTAGAAAGCAGGGTACAGAACTTAATAGAGAACAGTCAATTGAGGAATCCAAATAACTGAAAGAAACATAAGACACTGGTCAAAATCCTTAATCATCAGCCTAATGCAAATCTACACAACTCTGAGAAACCATGGGATCAAACTCCTCTAATGGTAAGAGGATGAAGAGGAGTTTATTTTATTTTCAATAAAGAGAAAAGGATTATGGTAGAGGCGATTAACTGTATTGCTTCCATTCTAGAAATTAGCAAATTGAAGCATAGAAAACAGGATTAAAATACTCATCATTGTACTTGAATGGCACAATGATGCTTTCGTTTTCATGCTTATGTCACTATAGGCAAGTTGTAGGTTGAGAGACTGGTAAATATGTAGAACTCAAAAAAAGAGCCCTGCTTTGTTTTGGTGAGAAACTCAGTGAGGCTGTAAGGTTAGTTCATTGGTGGGTATACTCCTTTAAGCATGTGGGAGGGGCACTAGAATGTGACAGAATGTTTGTTCATAAATGTTGCCTGGCAAACCTGTTGCATTCTGTATCCTGGTATCATGAGCCAGAGAGCAGCTTCGAGAAAGTGTTATCATGGGACATTAAAGTCTCCCAAGGTAACTGTCTCCTAAAACTTTTAATGACAACATTTGATTCGCCAAAACAAGTCATAGCCACACCTGGTTTGGAGCCACCTTAGGGAAAAGGATGATGTTACATGAACTCATTATTTGATTTTAATTGCATAAAACAATGATATTATCGTCCATGACACATGGAATCTGGTGCCACATATCATCTAATTATATAATTAATGTATTTAAATTGACAATCTGTGTTAATCCCCAAGATAATGTAAGTATTTGTATAGTAATGGAAACAACAATCCACCATTCCATGAAGAGACCTGTAAAACTCCCTCTTGTGGAGTTAATGTGCAATATCCTCACATTTTATGATTCATTTTTTTCAATTGATGATGATGACATCCTTCATGCCTAGATTCTGACCATGCTTCCCTGCAAATAAAATGCTACATCACCTATTTATTGTGACAGTTATGTATTACTGACTTATTATATTCTTTAAATTATGTAAACGACCTACAAGTACATCACCGTTTACTGTTAGGGTGCAAATATCTGTCAGGGACAAGGTTAGGAAAGTTGTAGACATGGGCAGAGCATTTTCTGAATGATCTATGCATCTCCCAGAGTACGAGGGATGCTGGATGATTGAGTCCAGAAGGATGCATGGTGCCAACCGAGAAGTACAAGGACTTCACCAAGGCCGGCACAGTGTTGACTACCTGCTGTTCCTCCACATCTTCACATCGGTTGTGATCTACCATGAGAAGAAGGAGAGGCAATTAGCAGGTCGGCACCATCACCGAGACCTGGCAAAAGGATGACGACTCAAAACACGGAAGAACATCTCTCTCTCAGCTATGCTGGTGATGCCCCTGCTGCAGCCATCTTTTCAGCTGTTATTAACATTGTGGCTACTACAGCTAAGCCAGGATTGGGCCCATTATCTCACGTCCTGCAGCACCACAAGAGAGATTCAGGCGCTTGTGATGAGGTCAGGCCAACAGAAATCATCAGGCGAGACAGTGTGATTATCTGAGGATTAACTGATGGCATTTTAAAAATGTGTGACGAAAGCATACATTTTCATACCTGGCAAGTCTGCCCAGGAATTGATGATACAAAAAAAATGTCAAAGGCTTACTTATTTATAGATGTAATTATGAAATTCTTTCATTATATAATCTGTGATCCCTGAAGTTTGGCGCCACCTTGTGTCACACTCAAGTGTGACAGACGATCAAACTACCTGATTATTTCATTATTCAAATCTGTCTTTTTCTACTCCAGGAAGAGTGGAGTCTGGGATCCACCTTGGTGGTGTTAAATTGTACCTTGTGAATTCTTTCTTTCTTGCTTTCCGTCTTTCTTCCTTCCTTCCTACCTTCCTTCCTTCCTTCCTTTCTTTCTTACTTCCTTTCTTTCATACTTCCTTCCTTTATTTAAATCTATTTTGATATCATTTTGTTATGTCTCTAGGGGTGAATTATGAGAAGCTATCTATTTATTCATTCATTTTTTTGTTCAAATCTATGATTAAGAACTCAATATCTCTTCAGTATAGAGCAGTCATTTAGGCTTCACACATAAAACACCATCCACTAGTTTAATGGTTATTCATATAATTATGAAAATCTGTCATTATGTATTCAGTGATCACTGGAGTTTTGAGCCTCCTTAGGGGAGACCGTTGTACCAGACAGTCTTGTCATCTAATACTACACTTAGTTCTTTAACTGTTAAACTAGGAAATTAGTTCATAATTCATCATTTAAATTACGTATTTAAAATACAGGTAATGTTATGGACCATAAGTCCCTTTTCGAGTCAGATTTTGGTAGTTGATGATGTAATATCATCTCATTACTTCACCATTTAGCTATGAAAATAGATCTTTATATCAGCAATAGGTTTAGGACTTTGGTGCCATCTCATCACTGTTAATATAAAAGGCCCACTAATTAATTGTCAATATAATTTTAAATTCCTCATTATTCCAGGAAGAGATCAGTGTGACTACTCCATGTGAGATTTAAGTATGCACCACCATGACAATATTCAATCATTTTTCATAATATATTCATTATTTAAATCGATATAGGTCTTGTTCTTCTTGACTGGATTCCGGCCGTTCCTCCATGGGAGTTAATCACGTGCCATTATTTAATTATCTAAGTACTACTTCCTTGGCAATCACTGGAGTTGGGTTCCATCTTATGAAAGTGATGTATGGAGGTCTAACCAATTACTAACTCATTTTATTGCATAAGTAATGATCGTGTCATCTGTCAATTGGCTTCTGTGGGATTCACACAGCAGGAGATCGGTACCAGAAGCAGTGCCCAGAGAATGTGGGACACTGCCTTATCCGGTGATTACTGATTACATAATAGTAGATTTTTAACAATCAAATGATTACACAATTTAAAAAAAAATCTGCACTGTTTCGCTTCATCGGTTTCTGAGAGGTTGCAACAGGACTGACCCATGAAGAACACAGTGACCACCGATTTTAAAAACGGAATAACTGAATAATCTCCTGATCAGGGAATCTCATCTAATGAACTCTGTTGGGCTGGTAATATGACACACCACCAACAATAATCACTCTAAATAACCATATTAGAATGCGGGGTACAGTACTTAATAGAGAACAGTCAATTGAGGAATCCAAAATGACTCAAAGAAACATAAGACACTGCTCAAAATCCTTAATCATCAGCATAATGCAAATCTAAACCACTCTGAGAAACCATGGGATCAAGCTCCTCTAAAGGTTAGAAAAGGAAGAGGAGTTTATTTTATTTTCAATAAAGAGAAAAGGATTATGGTAGAGGCGATTAATTGTATTGTTTCCGTTTTAGAAATTAGAAAATTGAAGCATAGAAAACAGGTTTAAAATACTCATCATTGTACTTGAATGGCACAATGATGCTTTCGTTATCGTGCTTATGTCACTATAGTCATGTTGTAGCTTGAGAGACTGGTAAATATGTAGAACTCAAAAGAAAGAGCCCTGCTTTGTGTTTGTGAGAAACTCGGTGAGGCTGTAGGGTTACTTCATCGGTGGGTATACTCCTTTAAGCCTGTGGGAGGGGCACTAGAATGTGACAGAATGTTGGTTCATAAATGTTGCCTGGCAACCCTGCTTGCATTCTGTTTCCTGGTAACATGGGCCAAGGACCATTGTGCAGCTTCGAGAAAGTGTTATCTTGGGACATTACAGTCTCCCAAGATAACGATCTCCTAAAACTTTTCATGACAGCATTTGATTCGCCTAAAAAAGTCAAAGCCACACCTCTGGAAGTGTGCCTACAGCTTTTACTGGTTACCAAATTCAAGAATACCTAAGCATCAGAGAACGTACTGTGGAGAAACAGTACAAAGTCTTCCGTTTATGAATACTCTCTCTCCTAAGAAGTGAAACTATGGAACAAAAGATAATGAGACTCACAATTATTCATCAAAAGGTGAGTTTGCCATTGTTGATTTCCTTCAGGAAGGTGATTATCCATTTGATAGAGTAGACTTAGTGATTATTGGATTTCAGTCCATCTCTTTAGAGGCAGCCGCCTTAATTTAAGTATGTGATATCTTCTAAAAACCCTGCATACACAATGACAGTTCAGCATTTAAACATGTTACTACTCTTCTCTGCAATTAAATAAGGGAGGAACCTGGGAGTTTCTCACAATCATGTGGGGAGTCAACAGAGAGTCAATTGTGTGGAGTATGGCAGACCATTTCATCCTCTGATTATGTTCCTCTGATTATGTTGTTATTTGATTATAAAAATAGCACATTAGGTAATCCATGATCAGTGGATTGTGGTGACGCGATGTGGGAGGCAATTATTATAGACCATCTTAATGTCAATTATGTAGTTAAAATATTAAAATATTTAAATTAATCATGACAGCATCGTTCATGAGCCTGGTTTGGAGCCACCATAGGGAAATGGATGATGTTATATGAACTCATTATTTGATTATTTAATCATATAAAACAATGATTATATCGTCCATGACATCAGGAATCTGGTGCCACAGATCATCTAATTACATTATTAATAATTTAGATTGACAATCTGTGTTAATCCCCAAGATAATGTAAATATTTGCATAGTTACCTAAACAACAATCCTCCATTCCATGAAGAGACCTGTAAAGCTCCATCCTGTGGAGAAAATTTGCAATATCTTCACATTTTATTATTTCTTGACTCGATGATGATGATATCCTTCATGACTGGAATCTGACCTGGTTTCCTGCCCAAAAAAATACTTTTTATTGTGACAGTTAGCGTTTACTGCTTTATTAAATTTTTTAAAATATTTAAATAACAAGTGGTGCCATGGCCGTTTATTATTGTGGTGGAAAAAATTGGGTGGGGGGGAGGTTAGGTAAGTTGTGGGGAAGGGTGGAGAATTTTTTAAAAAAATATGTATCTCTGTGTGTAGTAGGGAGGGTGGTTGATTGTTGAGTCCTGAAGGATGCACAGTGCCCTCCGAGAAGTAAAAGGACTTTACCAAGGCCGGCACGGTGGTCTGGATTTTGACTACATGCTCTTCCTCCACATCTTCACATCGGTTGTGATCTATCATGAGAAGAAGGAGTGGCACTAGGAGGTCGGCACCATCACCAAGACCTGGCAAAAGGATGACGACTCAAAACACGGAAGAACATCTCTCTCTCAGCTATGCTATTGATGCCCCTGCTGCAGCGATCTATTCAGCTGTTATTAACATTGTGGCTACTATTGCTACACCACATTGGGCCCATTATCTCACGTCCTGCAGCACCACAACAGAGATTTAGGTGCTTGTGATGAGGTCAGGGCAACAGAATTCATCAGGCAAGACAGTATGTTTATCTGATGATTAACTGATGGCATTTTAAAAATGTGTGACAACAGCATACAGTTTCATACCTGGCAAGTCTGCCCAGGAATTGATGATACAAAAAAATGTCAATGGCTTACTTATTTAAACATGTAATTATTACATTCTGTCATTATATAATCTGTGATCCATTAAGTTTGGCGCCACCTTGTGTCACACTCAAGTGTAACAGACGATCTAACTATGTGATTATTTCATTATTCAAATCTGTCTTTTTCAGCTCCAGGAAGAGTGGAGTCTGGATCCACATTGTTGGTGTTAAATTATATATTGTGAATTCTTTCTTTCTTTCTGTCTGTCTTTCTTTCTTTCTTCCTTCCTTCCTTCCTTTCTTTCTTACTTCCTTCCTTTAATTAAATCTATGTTGATATCATTTTGTTATGTCTCTAGGGGTGAATTATGAGAAGCTATCTATTTATTCATTCATTTTTTTTTGTTCAAATCTATGATTAAGAACTCAATATCTCTTCAGTATAGAGCAGTCATTTAGGCTTCACACATAAAACACCATCCACTAGTTTAATGGTTATTCATTTAATTATGAAAATCTGTCATTATGTATTCAGTGATCACTGGAGTTTTGAGCCTCCTTAGGGGAGCCCGTTGTTCCAGACAGTCACGTCATCTAATACTACACTTAGTTCTTTAACTGTTAAACTAGGAAATTAGTTCATAATTCATCATTTAAATTACGTATTTAAAATACAGGTAATGTTATGGACCATAAGTCCCTTTTGGAGTCAGATTTTGGTAGTTGATGATGTAATATCATCTCATTACTTCACCATTTAGCTATGTAAGTAGATCTTTACATCAGCGATAGGTTTAGGACTTTGGTGCCATCTCATCACTGTTAATATAAAAGGCCCATTATTTAATTATCCATTTAATTTTTTAAATTCCTCATTATTCCAGGAAGAGATCAGTCTGACTACTTCATGTGAGATTTAAGTATGCACCACCATGACAATGTTCAATCATTTTTCATTATATATTCATTATTTAAATCGATATAGGTCTTGTTCTTCTTGACTGGATTCCGGCCGTTCCTCCATGGGAGTTAATCACGTGCCATTATTTAATTATCTAAGTACTACTTCCTTGGCAATCACTGGAGTTGGGTTCCATCTTATGAAAGTTAAGTATGGAGGTCTAACCAATTATTAACTCATTTTATTGCATAAGTAATGATCGTGTCATCTGTCAATTGGCTTCTGTGGGATTGACACAACAGGAGATCGGTACCAGAAGAAGTGCCCAGAGAATGTGGGACACTGCCTTATACGGTGATTACTGATTACGTAATAGTAGATTTTTAACAATCGAATGATTACACGATTTAAAAAAAAAAAACTGTTTTGTTTCGCATCATCGGTTTCTGAGAGGTTGCAACAGAAGTGACCCATGAAGGACACAGTGACCACCTATTTTAAAAAGGAATAACTGAATAATCTCCTGATCATGGAATCTCATCTGATGAACTCTTTTGGGCTGATAATATGACACACCACCAACAATAATCACTCTAAATAACCATATTAGAAAGCGGGGTACAGTAATTAATCGAGAACAGTCAATTGAGGAATCCAAAATGACTCAAAGAAACATAAGACACTGCTCAAAATCCTTAATCATCAGCATAATGCAAATCTAAACCACTCTGAGAAACCATGGGATCAAGCTCCTCTAAAGGTTAGAAAAGGAAGAGGAGTTTATTTTATTTTCAATAAAGAGAAAAGGATTATGGTAGAGGCGATTAATTGTATTGTTTCCGTTTTAGAAATTAGAAAATTGAAGCATAGAAAACAGGTTTAAAATACTCATCATTGTACTTGAATGGCACAATGATGCTTTCGTTATCGTGCTTATGTCACTATAGTCATGTTGTAGCTTGAGAGACTGGTAAATATGTAGAACTCAAAAGAAAGAGCCCTGCTTTGTGTTTGTGAGAAACTCGGTGAGGCTGTAGGGTTACTTCATCGGTGGGTATACTCCTTTAAGCCTGTGGGAGGGGCACTAGAATGTGACAGAATGTTGGTTCATAAATGTTGCCTGGCAACCCTGCTTGCATTCTGTTTCCTGGTAACATGGGCCAAGGACCATTGTGCAGCTTCGAGAAAGTGTTATCTTGGGACATTACAGTCTCCCAAGATAACGATCTCCTAAAACTTTTCATGACAGCATTTGATTCGCCTAAAAAAGTCAAAGCCACACCTCTGGAAGTGTGCCTACAGCTTTTACTGGTTACCAAATTCAAGAATACCTAAGCATCAGAGAACGTACTGTGGAGAAACAGTACAAAGTCTTCCGTTTATGAATACTCTCTCTCCTAAGAAGTGAAACTATGGAACAAAAGATAATGAGACTCACAATTATTCATCAAAAGGTGAGTTTGCCATTGTTGATTTCCTTCAGGAAGGTGATTATCCATTTGATAGAGTAGACTTAGTGATTATTGGATTTCAGTCCATCTCTTTAGAGGCAGCCGCCTTAATTTAAGTATGTGATATCTTCTAAAAACCCTGCATACACAATGACAGTTCAGCATTTAAACATGTTACTACTCTTCTCTGCAATTAAATAAGGGAGGAACCTGGGAGTTTCTCACAATCATGTGGGAGTCAACAGAGAGTCAATTGTGTGGAGTATGGCAGACCATTTCATCCTCTGATTATGTTCCTCTGATTATGTTGTTATTTGATTATAAAAATAGCACATTAGGTAATCCATGATCAGTGGATTGTGGTGACGCGATGTGGGAGGCAATTATTATAGACCATCTTAATGTCAATTATGTAGTTAAAATATTAAAATATTTAAATTAATCATGACAGCATCGTTCATGAGCCTGGTTTGGAGCCACCATAGGGAAATGGATGATGTTATATGAACTCATTATTTGATTATTTAATCATATAAAACAATGATTATATCGTCCATGACATCAGGAATCTGGTGCCACAGATCATCTAATTACATTATTAATAATTTAGATTGACAATCTGTGTTAATCCCCAAGATAATGTAAATATTTGCATAGTTACCTAAACAACAATCCTCCATTCCATGAAGAGACCTGTAAAGCTCCATCCTGTGGAGAAAATTTGCAATATCTTCACATTTTATTATTTCTTGACTCGATGATGATGATATCCTTCATGACTGGAATCTGACCTTGTTTTCCTGCCAATAAAAAGCTACTATTTATTGTGACAGTTAGCGATTACTGACTTATTTAATTCTTTAAATTATGTAAACGACAGACAGTGCCATGACCGATTACAGTTAGGGTGCAAAAATCTGTCAGGGACAAGGTTAGGAAAGTTGTAGACACGGGCAGAGAATTTTAAGAATAATCTATGCATCTCCCAGAGTACAAGGGATGCTGGATGATTGAGTCCTGAAGGATGCACAGTGCCCTCCGAGAAGTAAAAGGACTTTACCAAGGCCGGCACGGTGGTCTGGATTTTGACTACATGCTCTTCCTCCACATCTTCACATCGGTTGTGATCTATCATGAGAAGAAGGAGTGGCACTAGGAGGTCGGCACCATCACCAAGACCTGGCAAAAGGATGACGACTCAAAACACGGAAGAACATCTCTCTCTCAGCTATGCTATTGATGCCCCTGCTGCAGCGATCTATTCAGCTGTTATTAACATTGTGGCTACTATTGCTACACCACATTGGGCCCATTATCTCACGTCCTGCAGCACCACAACAGAGATTTAGGTGCTTGTGATGAGGTCAGGGCAACAGAATTCATCAGGCAAGACAGTATGTTTATCTGATGATTAACTGATGGCATTTTAAAAATGTGTGACAACAGCATACAGTTTCATACCTGGCAAGTCTGCCCAGGAATTGATGATACAAAAAAAATGTCAATGGCTTACTTATTTAAACATGTAATTATTACATTCTGTCATTATATAATCTGTGATCCATTAAGTTTGGCGCCACCTTGTGTCCACCCCTCAAGTGTAACAGACGATCTAACTATGTGATTATTTCATTATTCAAATCTGTCTTTTTCAGCTCCAGGAAGAGTGGAGTCTGGATCCACATTGTTGGTGTTAAATTATATATTGTGAATTCTTTCTTTCTTTCTGTCTGTCTTTCTTTCTTTCTTTCTTTCTTCCTTCCTTCCTTTCTTTCTTACTTCCTTCCTTTAATTAAATCTATGTTGATATCATTTTGTTATGTCTCTAGGGGTGAATTATGAGAAGCTATCTATTTATTCATTCATTTTTTTTTGTTCAAATCTATGATTAAGAACTCAATATCTCTTCAGTATAGAGCAGTCATTTAGGCTTCACACATAAAACACCATCCACTAGTTTAATGGTTATTCATTTAATTATGAAAATCTGTCATTATGTATTCAGTGATCACTGGAGTTTTGAGCCTCCTTAGGGGAGCCCGTTGTTCCAGACAGTCACGTCATCTAATACTACACTTAGTTCTTTAACTGTTAAACTAGGAAATTAGTTCATAATTCATCATTTAAATTACGTATTTAAAATACAGGTAATGTTATGGACCATAAGTCCCTTTTGGAGTCAGATTTTGGTAGTTGATGATGTAATATCATCTCATTACTTCACCATTTAGCTATGTAAGTAGATCTTTACATCAGCGATAGGTTTAGGACTTTGGTGCCATCTCATCACTGTTAATATAAAAGGCCCATTATTTAATTATCCATTTAATTTTTTAAATTCCTCATTATTCCAGGAAGAGATCAGTCTGACTACTTCATGTGAGATTTAAGTATGCACCACCATGACAATGTTCAATCATTTTTCATTATATATTCATTATTTAAATCGATATAGGTCTTGTTCTTCTTGACTGGATTCCGGCCGTTCCTCCATGGGAGTTAATCACGTGCCATTATTTAATTATCTAAGTACTACTTCCTTGGCAATCACTGGAGTTGGGTTCCATCTTATGAAAGTTAAGTATGGAGGTCTAACCAATTATTAACTCATTTTATTGCATAAGTAATGATCGTGTCATCTGTCAATTGGCTTCTGTGGGATTGACACAACAGGAGATCGGTACCAGAAGAAGTGCCCAGAGAATGTGGGACACTGCCTTATACGGTGATTACTGATTACGTAATAGTAGATTTTTAACAATCGAATGATTACACGATTTAAAAAAAAAAAACTGTTTTGTTTCGCATCATCGGTTTCTGAGAGGTTGCAACAGAAGTGACCCATGAAGGACACAGTGACCACCTATTTTAAAAAGGAATAACTGAATAATCTCCTGATCATGGAATCTCATCTGATGAACTCTTTTGGGCTGATAATATGACACACCACCAACAATAATCACTCTAAATAACCATATTAGAAAGCGGGGTACAGTAATTAATCGAGAACAGTCAATTGAGGAATCCAAAATGACTCAAAGAAATATAAGACACTGCTCAAAATCCTTAATCATCAGCATAATGCAAATCTAAACCACTCTGAGTAACCATGGGATCAAGCTCCTCTAAAGGTAAGAAAAGGAAGAGGAGTTTATTTTATTTTCAATAACGACAAAAGGATTATGGTAGAGGCGATTAATTGTATTGTTTCCATTGTAGAAATTAGAAAATTGAAGCATAGAAAACAGGTTTAAAATACTCATCATTGTACTTGAATGGCACAATGATGCTTTCGTTTTCTTGCTTATGTCACTGTAGTCATGTTGTAGCTTGAGAGACAGGTAAATATGTAGAACTCAAAAGAAAGAGCCCTGCTTTGTGTTTGTGAGAAACTCGGTGAGGATGTAAGGTTAGTTCATTGGTGGGTATACTCCTTTTAGCATGCGGGAGGGGCAACAGAATGTGACAGAATGTTGGTTCATAAATGTTGCCTGGCAACCCTGCTTGCATTCTGTTTCCTGGTAACATGGGTCAAGGACCATTGAGCAGCTTCGAGAAAGTGTTATCATGGGACATTACAGTCTCCCAAGATAACGATCTCCTAAAACTTTTCATGACAGCATTTGATTCGCCTAAAAAAGTCAAAGCCACACCTCTGGAAGTGTGCCTACAGCTTTTACTGGTTACCAAATTCAAGAATACCTAAGCATCAGAGAACCTAGTCTGTGGAGAAACAGTACAAAGTCTTCCGTTTATGAATACTCTCTCTCCTAAGAAGTGAAACTATGGAACAAAAGATAATGAGACTCACAATTATTCATCAAAAGGTGAGTTTGCCATTGTTGACTTCCTTCAGAAAGGTGATAATCCATTTGTTAGAGTAGACTTAGTGATTACTGGATTTCAGTCCATCTCTTTTGAGGCAGCCGTCCAACATTAAATATGTGGTATCTTCTAAAAACACTGCATCCACAATGACAGTTCAGCATTTAAACATGTTACTACCCAACTCTGCAATTAAATAAGGGATGAACCTGGGAGTTTCCCACAATCATGTGGGAGTCAACTGAGACTCAATTGTGTGGAGTATGGCAGACCATTTCTTCCTCTGATTATGTTGTTATTTGATTATTAAAATAGGACATTAGATAATCCATGATCAGTGGATTGTGGTGACGCGATGTGGGAGGCAATTATTATAGACCATCTTAATGTCAATTATGTAGTTAAAATATTTAAATTAATCATGACAGCATCGTCCATGACCCTGGTTTGGAGCCACCTCAGGGAAGTGGATGATGTTAAATGAACTCATTATTTGATTATTTAATTATATAAAACAATGATTATATCTTCCATGACACCTGGAATCTGGTTCCGCAGATCATCTAATTACATAATTAATGTATTTAAATAGACAATCTGTGTTAATACCCAAGATAATGTAAATATGTGTATAGTAATGTAAACAACAATCCACCATTCCATGAAGGGACCTGTAAAGCTCCCTCTTGTGGAGTTAATGTGCAATATCATCACATTTTATGATTCATTGCCTCAATTGATGATGGTGACGTCCTACATGCCTGGATTCTGACCATACTTCCCTGGCAGTAAAATGCTACCTCACCTATTTATTGTGACAGTTATGTATTACTGACTTACTAAATTCTTTAAATTATATAAACGACCGACAATGACATTACAGTTTACGGTTAGGGTGCAATTATCTGTCAGGGACAAGGTTAGGAAAGTTGTAGACATGGGCAGAGAATTTTCTGAATGATCTATGCATCTCCCAGAGTACGAGGGATGCTGGATGATTGAGTCCAGAAGGCTGCACGGTGCCAATCGAGAAGTACAAGGACTTCACCAAGGCCGCCACAGTGGTCTGGTTGTTGACTACCTGCTCTTCCTCCCCATCTTCACATCGGTTGTGATCTACCATGAGAAGAATGAGTGGCACTTAGCAGGTCGGCACTATCACCGAGACCTGGCAAAAGGATGACGACTCAAAACACGGAAGAACATCTCTCTCTCAGCTATGCTGGTGATGCCACTGCTGTAGCCATCTATTCAGCTGTTATTAACATTGTGGCTACTACAGCTAAGCCAGGATTGGGCCCATTATCTCACGTCCTGCAGCACCACAACAGAGATTCAGGTGCTTGTGATGGTGTCAGGCCAACAGAATTCATCAGGCAAGACTGTATGATTATCTGACAATTAACTGATGGCATTTTAAAAATGCGTGAAGACAGCATACATTTTCATACCTGGCAAGTCTGCCAAGGGATTGATGACACAAAAAATGTCAAAGGCTTACTTATTTAAAGATGTAATTATGAAATTCTTTCCTTATATAATCTGGGATCCCTGAAGTTTGGCGCCACCTTGTGTCACACTCAAGTGTGACAGACGATCTAACTATCTGATTATTTCATTATTCAAATCTGTCTTTTTCTACTCCAGGACGAGTGGAGTCTGGGATCCGTCTTGTTGATGTTAAATTGTATCTTGTGAATTCTTTCTTTCTTTCTGCCTTTCTTTCTTTCTTCCTTCCTTCCTTCCTCCCTCCCTTCCTTCCTTCCTTCCTTCTTCCTTCCTTTCTTTCTTTCTTTCTTACTTCCTTCCTTTATTTAAATCTATGTTGATATCATTTTGTTATCTCTATGGGTGAATTATGAGAAACTATCTCTTTATTCAGTCATTTTCTTGTTCAAATCTATGATTAAAAACTTAATGTCTCTTCAGTATAGAACAGTCATTTAAGCTTCATGCATAAAACACCATCCACTTGTTTAATTTTTATTCATTTAATTATGAAAATCTGTCATTATGTATTCAGTGATCACTGGAGTTTTGAGCCTCCTTAGCGGAGACCGTTGTACCAGACAGTCACATCATCTAATACTACACTTAGTTCTTTAACTTTTAAACTAGGAAATTAATTAATAATTCATCATTTAATTTATGTATTTAAAATACAGGTAATGTTATGGACCATAAGTCCCTTTATGAGTCAGATTATGGTAGTTGATGATGTAATATCATCTCAAACTTCACCCTTTAGCTATGTAAATAGATCTTTACATCAGCGATAGGTTTAGGATTTTGTGCCATCTCATCAATGTTAATATAAAAGGCCCACTAATTAATTATCAATTTAATTTTTTAAATTCCTTATTATTCCAGGAAGAGATCAGTCTGACTGCTCCATGTGAGATTTAAGTATGCACCAACATGACATCATTCAATCATTTTTCATTATATATTCATTATTTAAATAGATGAAGATGTTGATCTTCTTGACTGGATTCGGGCCGTTCCTCCATGGGAGTTAATCACGTGCCATTATTTAATTATCTAAGTACTACTTCCTTGGGAATCACTGGAGTTGGGTTCCATCTTATGAAAGTTAAGTATGGAGGACTATCCAATTATTAACTCATTTGATTGGGTAAGTAATGATGGTGTCATCCGTCTTTTGGCTTCTGTGGGATTGACACAGCAGGAGATCGGTACCAGAAGCAGTGCCCAGAGAATGGGGGACACTGCCTTATATGGTGATTACTGATTACGTAATAGTAGATTATTTATTTATTTATTTATTTTTATTTAATTTTATATAACAAAGTCCAATTAAATGAAAACAAACATTTATACACAATATTTGGGAATTTGGGCGTCGTTCTTTCCAAACTACTTCCTGCTGGTAAGGGGTGCTGTCTTGGGGGATTAGAAGAAGATTCAGATATCCTTGCTGTAGTCTGCAGGGCTGTTTTGTCCAGCTGTTTCGAATGTAGGATCAGCTTGTACTCTGTGTCAGGCGGTCTGGTGTGATCAAACCACATTAGTCTGGAAGGAATTCACATCTTTTCATTTTCAGTGGAAACAAAAATAGAAATACTTTTCCCCAGTAACTTGTTCTTCAACTTAAATTTTGGAGTCAAAGCGTTTTTTTTTTTTTAATTTATTATTTTACATGTAGATCCCAGTTCCCTCTCCCTCCCTCTCTCCCTCCCCTCAGCCCTCCCTCCCTCCTTCCCTCCCGTTTGCCCTCTCTACCCTCTCCCATGCAATCTAAACACCCTCCCCTCCCAACCCCCCACCACAATACCATATGTAGGGGAATGCCATCCAGTTGGAGTCATGTAGATCTGACAGGTCCTGTGAAGTAGGGACTAGCGCTTCTCTCCTATCTCTAGAATAAGGCAGTTATCCCTCCATGGGGGATATGTTTGCAAAGTCCTTTTGTGCACCAGGGATACATCCTGGCTCCACAGTCTGAGGTCTCTTAGACTGCTCAGACCTTCTGGCTGAGACCCATATTCAGGGGGGTCCGAGTCAGTCCCCTGTTGGCTTCCCAGCTATCAGTCTAGTGGCCCTTAGCTCCTCATTGTTCAGGTAAGCTGTCTCTATGTACTTCTACCGCATGGTCTTGTCCTCTCCATCTGCTTCTGGGTTCTAGTTCGACTCAGTGTTTATGTATGGGTGTTTGCTCCTGTTTTCAACAGGCATTAGTTGAGGACTCCATGGAGAAGTTAGTTGTTGATCTCACTCTCCGGGAAGAGCATTTATGATAGCCTTTCCACGGAAGCTGAGATTGTTAGTTGGGAGCAGTCTTGTAGTTCCCTCGACCTTTCTTTGTGTTCAACTTTATCTTCAAACCAATATTGGCTCCCTCTTTTATGTTCTCTCTCTATGTCTCTGTCTCTGTCTCTCTCTCTCTCTTTCCTATTTTCCATTCCTAACCAGGCTCAATCCTCCTGGTCGCACATGCCTTCCTCTCCTCCCTCTCATTTTCTCCTACTTCTCTCTCCATTAGCTGTCCTCCCCCACTTTACCTGAGGTCTGGGGGACTTGTCCCTTCCCAGTTCTGTGAGGGACTTTATATGAATCTCTTAGAATACAACGTGTATCCTAGTTCCTCTGGTGATGTGAATTATAGGCTGGTGATCATTTGATCTAGTTCTAAAATCCATATATGAGTGAGTACATACTGTGTTTCTCTTTTTTTGACTGGGTTACCTCATTCAGGATGGTTTCTTCAAGTGCCATCCACTTGCCTGCTTATTTCAAGATACCATTATTTTTTTCTGCAGAGTAGTATTCCATTGTGTAGATATGCCACATCTTCATTAACCATTCTTCAATTGAGGGGCATCTAGGTTTCTTCCAGGTTCTTGCTATTACAAATAGTGCTGCTATGAACATAGTTGAACAGATGGCTTTGTTGCATTGATGTGAATCCTTTGGGTATATGCCTAAGAGGGGGATTGCCGGGTCCTGTGGTAAACTAATTCCCATTTTCCTGAGGAACCGCCATACTGATCTCCAAAATGGCTGTATGAGTTTTCACTCCCACCAGCAGTGGAGGAGTGTTCCAATTTCTCCACATCCTCTCCAACATAAGTCATCACTGGTGTTTCTAATTTTAGCCATTCTGGAAGGGGTACGATGGTATCTCAAAATTGTTTTGATTTGCATTTCCCTGATAGCTAAGGATGTGGAGCATTTTCTTAAGTGTATTTCAGCCTTTTTGATTACCTCCATTGAGAATTCTTTCTTCAGTTCTGTACCCCATTTTTTAATAGGGTTATTTGGTGTTTTGTTGACTAGTTTCTTGAGTTCTTTGTATATTTTGGAGATCAGCCCTTTGTCGGATATAGGATTAGTGAAAATCTTTTCCCAGTCAGTGGGCTGCCGTTTGGTCTTGTCAACTGTGTCCTTTGCCTTACAGAAGCTTCTAAGTTTGAAGAGGTCCCATTTATTAATTGTTTGTTTCAGTGTCTGTGCCCTTGGAGTTATGTTCAAGAAGTGGTCTCCTATACCAATTTGTTCAAGGGTACCTCCTACTTTCTCTTCTAAGAGGTTCAATGTGGCTGGATTGATGTTGAGGTCTTTGATCCATTTGGACTTGAGTTTTGTGCATGGCGACAGACATGGGTCTATCTGCAGTCTTCTACACACCCTCATCCTTTTGTGCCAGCACCATTTGTTGAAGATACTGTCCATGCCCCATTGTATAATTTTAGCTGTTTTGTCGAAAATCAGGTGTTCATAGGTGCGTGGATTAATATCAGGATTTTCAATTCGATTCCATTGGTCTACCTGTCTATTTTTATGCCAATACCAGGCTGTTTTCAGAACTATAGCTCTGTAGTAGAGCTTAAAGTCAGGAATGGTGATGCCTCCTGAATTTCTTTTATTGTATAGGGTTTAATAGTAGATTTTCAACAATCGAATGATTAGACGATTTTAAAAAACTGTACTGTTTCACATCATCGGTTTCTGAGAAGTTGCAACAGAACTGACTCATGAAGGACACAGTGACCACCAATTTTAAAAATGGAATAACTGAATAATCTCCTGATCAGGGAATCTCATCTGATGAATTCTGTCGGGCTGATAACATGACACCCCACCAATAATAAAGCACTCTAAATAACCATATTAGAAAGCAGGGTACAGGACTTAATAGAGAAAAGTAAATTGAGGAATCCAAAATGACTGAAAGAAACATACGACACTGCTCAAAATCCTTAATCATCAGCCTAATGCAAATCTAAACAACTCTGAGAAACCATGGGATCAAGCTCCTCTAAAGGTAAGAAAATGAAGCAGAGTTTATTTTATTTTCAATAAAGGGAAAAGAATTATGGTACAGGCGATTAATTGTATTGTTTCCATTATAGAAATTAGAAAATTGAAGCATAGAAAACAGTTTTAAAATACTCATCATTGTACTTGAATGGCACAATGATGCTTTCGTTTTCATGCTTATGTCACTATAGGCATGTTGTAGCTTGAGAGACTGGTAAATATGTAGAACTGAAATAAAGAACCCTGCTTTGTTTTTGTGAGAAAATCGGTGAGGCTGTATGGTTAGTTCATCGGTGGGTATACTCCATTAAGCATGTGGAGGGGCACTAGAATGTGACAGTATGTTGGTTCATAAATATTGCCTGGCAACCCTTTTGCATTCTGTATCCTGTTATCATGGGCCGAGGACCAGAGAGCAGCTTCGAGAAAGTGTTATTATGAGACATTACAGTCTCCCAAGGTAACTATCTCCTAAAACTTTTAATGACAACATTTTATTCGCCTAAACAAGTCATAGCCACCCCTCTAGAAGTGTGCTTACAGCTTTTACTGGTTACCAAATTCAAGATTACCTAATCATCAGAGAACGTAGTCTGTGGAGAAACAGTACAAAGTCTTCTGTTTATGAATACTCTCTCTCCTAAGAAGTGAAACTATGGAACAAAAGATAATAAGACTCACAATTATTCATCAAAAGGTGAGTTTGACATTGTTGACTTCCTTCAGGAAGTTGATAATCCATTTGTTAGAGTAGACTTAGGGATTGTTGGATTTCAGTCCATCTCTTTTGAGGCAGCCATCCAAAATTAAATATGTGATATCTTCTAAAAACGCTGCATCCACAATGACAGTTCAGCATTTAAACATGTTACTACTCTGCTCTGCAATTAAATAAGGGATGAAGCTGGGAGTTTCCCACAATCATGTGGGTGTCAACTGAGACTCAATTGTGTGGAGTATGGCAGACCATTTCATCCTCTGATTATGTTGTTATTTGATTATTAAAATAGGACATTAGATAATCAATGATCAGTGGATTGTAGTGACGTGATGTGGGAGGCAATTATCATAGACCATCTTAATGTCAATTATGTAGTTAAAATATTTAAATTAATCATGACAGCATCGTTCATGAGCCTGGTTTGGAGCCACCTCAGGGAAGTGGATCATGTTACATGAACTCATTAATTGATTATTTAATTATATAAAACAATGATTATATCGTCCATGACACCTGGAATCTGGTGCCGCAGATCATCTCATTACATAATTAATGTATTTAAATTGACAATCTGTGTTATTCCTCAGATAATGTAAATATTTGTATAGTAATGTAAACAACAATCCACCATTGCATGAAGAGACCTGTAAAGCTCAATCTTGTGGAGTTAATGTGCAATATCACCTCATTTTATGATTCATTTATTCAATTGATGATGGAGACATCCTTCATGCCTGGATTCTGACCATGCTTCCCTGCCAGTAAAATGCTACATCACCTATTTATTGTGACGTCACTGTTTTCAGTTAGGGTGCAAATATCTGTCAGGGACAATGTTAGGAAACATGTAGACATGGGCAGAGCATTTTATGAATGATCTATGCATCTCCCAGTGTACGAGGGATGCTGGATGATTAAATCCAGAGGGGTTGCACGGTGCCAACCGAGAAGTACATGGAATTCACCAAGGCCGGCACGGTGGTCTGGGTGTTGACTACCTGCTGTTCCTCCACATCTTCACATCGGTTGTGATCTACCATGAGAAGAAGGAGTGGCACTAGGAGGTCGGGGGGCAAAAGGATGACGACTCAGAACACGGAAGAACATCTCTCTCTCAGCTATGCTATTGATGCCCCTGCTGCAGCCATCTTTTCAGCTGTTATCAATATTGTGGCTACTACTGCTTCGCCAGGATTGGGCCCATTATTTCACGTGCTGCCACACCACAACAGAGATTCATGTGCTTGTGATGATGTCAGGCCAACAGAATTCATCAGGCAAGACAGTATGATTATCTGATGATTAACTGATGGCATTTTAAAAATGTGTGACGACAGCATACAGTTTCTTACCTGGTAAGTCTGCCCAGGAATTGATGATACAAAAAAATGTCAACTGCTTACATATTTAAAGACGTAATTATTAAATTATTTCATTATATAATCTGTGATCCATGAAGTTTGGCGCCACGTTGTTTCACACTCAATTGTGACAGACGATCTAACTATCTGATTATTTCATTATTCAAATCTGTCTTTTTCTACTCCAGGAAGAGTGGAGTCTGGATCCACCTTGTTGTTGTTAAATTGTATCTTGTGAATTCTTTCTTTCTTTCTTTCTTCATTTCATTCTTGCTTTCTTCCTTTCTTTATTTAAATCAATGTTGATATCATTTGGTTATCTCTCTAAGGGTGAATTATGAGAAACTATCTCTTTATTCATTTATTTTTTGTTCAAATCTATGATTAAAAACTCAATGTCTCTTCAGTATTGAGCAGTCATTTACACTTCATGCATAAAACTCCATCTACTTGTCTAATGTTTATTCATTTCATTATGAAAATCTGTCATTACATATTAAGTGATCACTGGAGTTTTGAGGCTCCTTAGGGGAGACCGTTGTAATAGATTGTCAGGTCATTTAATATTACACTTAGTTCTTTAACTGTAAAACTAGGAAATTAATAAGTAATTCATTATTTAAATTACGTATTTAAAATACAGGTAATGTTATGGAACATAAGTCCCTTTTGGAGTCAGATTTTGGTAGTTGATGATGTAATATCATCTCACTACTTCACCATTTAGCTATGTAAATAGATCTTTACATCAGCGATAGGTTTAGGACTTTGGCGCCATCTCATCAGTGTTAATATAAAAGGCCCACTAATTAATTTTCAATTTAATTTTTTTAAAACATCATTATTCCAGGAAGAGATCAGTCTGACTACTCCATGTGGGATATAAGTATGCACCACCATGTCATTTTTCCATAATTTTTCATTATATATTAATTATTAAAATTGATGAAGATGTTGTTCTTCTTGACTGGAGTAGGGCCAAACCTCCATGGGAGTTAATCATGTTGAATTATTTAATTATCTAAGTACTACTTCCTTGACAATCACAGGAGTTTGGTTCCATCTTATGAAAGTTAAATATGGAGGAACATCCAATTATTAACTTACTTGAGTGCGTAATTAATGATGATGTCATCCGTCATTTGGCTGCTGTGGCATTGACACAGCAGAAGATCGGTACCAGAAGCAATGGCCAGAGAATGGGAAACAATGCCTTACACAGTGATTACTGATTACGCAATAGTAGATTTTTAACAATCGAATGATTACACGATTTTTAAAAAAACTGTACTGTTTTGCATCATCAGTTTCTGAGAGGTTGCAACAAAACTGACCAATGAAGGTCACAGTGACCACAGATTTTAAAAATGGAATAACTGAATAATCTCCTGATCAGGGAATCTCATCTAATGAACTCTGTCGGGCTGTTAACATGACATACCACCAACAAAAAATAACTCTAAATAAACATATTAGAAAGCAGGGTACAGGACTTAATAGAGAAAAGTCAATTGAGGAATCGAAAATGACTGAAAGAAACATAAGACACTGCTCAAAATCCTTAATCATCAGCCTAATGCAAATCTAAACAACTCTGAGAAACCTGTGGATCAATCTCTACTAAAAGTAAGAGAATGGAGAAGCGTTTATTTTATTTTCAATAAAGGGAAAAGGATTATGGCACAGGCGATTAATTGTATTGTTTCCATTCTAGAAATTAGAAAAATTGAAGCACAGAAAACAGGTTTAAAACACTTATCCTTGTACTTTAATGCCACAATGATGCTTTCATTTTCATGCTTATATCACTATAGGCATGGTGTAGCTTGAGAGACTGGTAAATACGTAGAACTCAACAGAAAGTGCCCTGCTTTGTTCTTGTGAGAAACTCAGTGAGGCTGTAAGGTTAGTTCATCAGTGGGTATACTCCTTTCATCATGGAGGAGGGACACTAAAATGTAACAGAATGTTGGTTTATCAATGTTGCCTGGCAACCCTGTTTGCATTCTGTATCCTGGTATCATGGGCCAAGGACCTGAGAGCAGCTTCGAGAAAGTGTTATCTTGGGACATTACAGTCTCCCAAGATAACTATCTCCTAAAAGTATTAATGACAGCATTTGATTCGCCTAAACAAGTCATAGCCACACCTCTGGAAGTGTGCTTACAGCTTTTACTGGTTACCAAATTCAAGATTACCTAATCATCAGAGAACGTAGTCTGTGGAGAAACAGTACAAAGTCTTCCGTTTATGAATACTCTCTCTCCTAAGAAGTAAAACTATGGAACAAAAGATAATGTGACTCACAATTATTCATCAAAAGGTGAGTTTGCCATTGTTGACTTCCTTCAGGAAGGTGATAATCCATTTGTTAGTGTAGACTTAGTGATTGTTGGATTTCAGTCCATCTCTTTTGAGGCAGCCACCCAACATTAAATATGTGATATCTTCTAAAAACCCTGCGTACACAATGACAGTACAGCATTTAAACAGGTTACTACTCTGCTCTGCAATTAAATAAGAGATGAAGCTGGGAGTTTCCCACAATCATTTGTGAGTCAACTGAGAGTCAACTCTGTGGAGTTTGGCAGACCATTTCATCCTCTGATTATGTTGTTAGTTGATTATTAAAATAGGACATTAGATAATCAGTGGATTGTTGTGACGTGATGTGGGAGACAGTTGTTATGGACAATCTTAATATCAATTATGTAGCTAAAATATTTAAATTAATCACGACAGCATCATTCATGAGCCTGGTTTGGAGCCACCTTAGGGAAGTGGATGATGTTACATGAACTCATTATTTGATTATTTAATTATATAAAACAATGATTATATCTTCCATGACACCTGGAATCTGGTGCCACAGATCATCTAAATACATAATTAATGTATTTATGTTGACAATCTGTGTTAATCCCCAAGATAATGTAAATATTTGTATAGTTATGTAAACAACAATCCTCCATTCCATGAAGAGACTTGTAAAGCTCCCTCTTGTGGAGATAATGTGCAATATCATCACATTTTATTATTCATTGCCTCAATTGATGATGATGACATCCTTCATGAATGGAGTCTGGCCATGCTTCCCTGCCAGTAGAATGCTACATCCCCTATTTATTGTGACAGTTAGCTATTACTGACTTATTTAATTCTTTAAATTATGTAAACGACAGACAGTGCCATCACCGATTACGTTTAGGTTGCAAATATCTGTCATGGACAAGGTTAGGAAATTTGTAGACATGGGCAGAGCATTTTCTGAATGAGTGGAGTCTGGAACCACCTTGGTCTTAATTGGAACCTTGTTGGTATTAATTGTCTCTTGTGATTTCATTATTTATTTATTTATTTAATAAATGGGGATATCATTTCTTATTTCTCTAGGACTGAATTACGAGTAATTATCTCATTCATTCATTTTTTTGTTCAAATCTATGACTAAAAACTCAATGATCTCTTCAGGTTTGAGCAATCTTGTAGGAGTCACATATAAAACATACACTCGTTTAATTTTTATTCATTTATTTATTAAAATCTGTCATTATTTATTCAGGGATCACATGAGATTTGTGGCTCCTTATGGGAATCAATCATGCCAGACCATCACAACATGTAATACTAAACTTACTTAACTGTGAAATTAGGAATTTAAATCTTAATTCATCATTTAATTAACATATATAAAATAAAGGTGATGTTATGGACCATAAGACAGTTTTGGAGTCAGATTTTTGGAGTTGATGATGTGACATCAACTCAGTACTTGACTATTTAGCTATTTAAATAGATCATTACATCAGAAATAGTTTTACGAGGTTGGTGCCATCTTGTCAGAGTTAATATAAAACTCCAACTAATTAATTAGCAATTTAAGTTTTTATATACATAATTATTCCAGGAAGAGAACTGTCTGACTTCTCCATGTGGGATTTAATTATGCACTACCATGTCATCATTCAATTATTTTTCATTTTATATTAATTATTAAAATCGATGAAAATATTGTCCTTCATTATTGGAGTCTGTCCATTCCTCCCTGGGTGTTAAATGTGTGGCATATTTAATTATCTAAGTATTACTCCTGGACAATCACTGGAGTTTGGTTCCATCCTATGAAAGGTGAGTATGCATGACTTTCCAATTATTTACTTATTTGATTACCTATATAATGCAGGTACCATCCATTATTTGTTTGGTTTCTGTGTGATTGACACATATAGGAGATTGGTATCACAAGCAGTGCACAAAGAATGACAGACACTGGTATATTAATTGATTATTGATCACATAATAATAGATCTTTAACGATCCCTAAGCCTACTCTTACAAATGGATTTTCGCATTCTTGAAGGAAGTTAACAATGGAAAACTCAACTTTTGATGAATAATTGTGAGTCTCATTATCTTTTAAACCAGTGACTTCTTAGGTGAGAGAACATTCATGTACAGAAGTCTTTGACCAGTTTTTCCACAGATTATATTCTCCAATATCAGGTAATCTTGAATTGGGTAACCAGTAATAGCTGTAGGCAAGCTTCCAGAGATTTGGTCATGACTTGGTTAAGGGAATCAGTTGCTGACATTAAACGTTTTAGGAGCTAGTTATCTTGGAAGGTTTTCATGTCCAATGATAACACTTTATCGAAGCTGCTCTCTGGTATTTGGCCCATGATACCAGGATACAGAATGCAAGCGTTGTTGCCAGGCAACCTTTATGATCCAACATTCTGTCACTTTCTAGTGCACCTTCCACATGCTAAAATTAGCATACCCAACGATGGACTAAATTTACAGCCTCACTGATTTTCTCGCAAAAACGATGCAGGGCTCTTTTTTGAGTTATTTACAAGTCTCTCAAGCTAAAACAAACCTATAGTTATATAAGCATGAAAAGGAAATATTCATAGATTTAAATAATTAAGATATAATAAAAATAATTGAATAATCACATGGTAAAAGTTGTCTACCAACCGATGAACTAACCTTACAGCCTCACTGACTTTCTTACAAAAAACAGAGAAGGGATATTTCTTTTGAGTTATACATATTTACCCGTCTCTCAAGCTACCACATGCCTATAGTGACAAAAGCATGAAAACGAAAGCATCATTATGCCATTCTAGTACATTTATGAGTATTTTAGACCTGTTTTCTATGCTTCAGTTTTCTCATTTCTAGATGGAAACAATACAATAAATCACATCTAACATAATACTTTTCTCTTTATTGAAAATTAAATAAACTCCTCTTCAGTCTCTTACCTTTAGAGGAGCTTGATCCCATGGTATCCCAGAGTTGTTTACATTTGCATTTGGTTGATGACTAAGGATTTGGAGCCCTGTGTTATGTTTCTTTCAGTCATTTTGGATTCCTCAATTGACTTTTCTCTATTAAGTCCTGTACCATGCTTTCTAATATGGTTATTTAGAGTTATTTATTATTGATGGTGTGTCATGTTATCAGCCAGACAGAGTTCATTAGATGAGATTCCCTGATCAGGAGATTATTCACTTATTCCATTTCTAAAATCGGTGGTGACTGTGTCCTTCATGGGTCAGTTCTGTAGCAAGCTCTCAGAAACGGATATGTGAAACAGCACAGTTATTTTAAATCGTGTAATCAATCTATTGTTAAAAATCTACGATTACATAATCAGTTATCACTGGATAATGCAGTGTCCTTCTTTCTCTGGGCACCGATTCTGGTACCGGTCTCCTGCTGTGTCATCGCACAGCAGTCAAATGACGGATGACACCATCATTACGTACACAATCAAATAAGTTAATAATTGGATAGTCCTGCATACTTAACTTTCATATGATGGAACCAAACTCCAGTGATTGTCAAGGAAGTAGTACTTAGATAAGTAAATAATGCCACGTGATTAACTCCCAGGGAGGAAGGGCCAGACTCCAGTCATGAAGAACAACATCTTCATCGATTTAAATAATTAATATATAATGATAAATGATTGAATAATGACATGGTGGTGCATACTTAAATCAAACATTGTGTAGTCAGACAGATCTCTTCCTGGAAT
Organism: Phodopus roborovskii; assembly: GCF_943737965.1. Lineage (NCBI taxonomy): Eukaryota > Metazoa > Chordata > Mammalia > Rodentia > Cricetidae > Phodopus > Phodopus roborovskii. The sequence continues at coordinate 52,439 of NW_026125823.1, forward strand.
AATGATGTATTTAAAAATTTAAAAAGATAATCAATTAGTTGGCATTTTATATTAACACTGACGAGGTGGCACCAAAGTCCTAAACCTATCGCTGATGAAATGATTTATTTACATAGCTAAATGATGAAGTAATGAGATGATGTTGCAACATCAACTCCCCAAATCTGACTCCAAAAGGCACTTATGGTCCATAACATTACCTTTATTTTAAATACATTAATTAAATGATCACCACCAAGGTGAAGATGTGGAGGAAGAGCAGGGAGCAAACACCCAGAAAACCGTGCCTGCCTCCGTGAAGTCCTTGTATTTCTCGGAGGGCACCAAGGAATCTTGAGGACTCAATCATCCAGCAACACGAGTATCTGTGTGATTCATTGATCATTCAGAAACTGCCGTTTCCATGTCTACAACCTTCCCAACCTGGTCCCTGACAGGCATTTTCACCCTAATCGTAATCCATGATGCCACTGTCTGCCGTTCAATTAATTTAAACAATTAAATAAGTCAGTAATAGCTAACCATCACAATAGAGAGGTGAGGTAGCATTTAACTGGCAGGGAATCATGCCCAGACTCCAGTCATGAAGGATGTCATCATCATCAATTGAAAAAATTAATCATAAAATGTGATGCATATTAGCTCCCAAGAGGGAGCTTCACAGGACTCTTCATGGAATAGAGGGTTATTGGTTTACATAATTATACAACTAATTACATTATGAGTATTAACAGGAATTGTCAATTTAAATATTTTAATTATATAATTAGATGATCTGTGGCACTTGACCCCACAAGGTGGGACGAAATTCCAGGTGTCATGTATGATATAATCATTGTTTTCTATAACTAAATAATCAAATGAAGAGTTGATGTAACATCATCCACTTTCATAAGGTTGCTCCAAACCAGACTCATGAACAACGCTTGTCATCATTAATTTAATTACATAATTAACTTAATTATATAATTAATATTTAGATGGTCTAAAATATGTGACTCCCACATCGTGGAACAATAATCCTCTGATCATGGATTATCTTATGTCCTATTTTAATAACTAAATAATAACATGATCAGAAAAGGATATGGTCTGCCATACTCAACACTAGTTGTCTCTCACCTGCCTCCCACAAGACTGTGTGGAACTCCCCGGTTCATCCCTTATTTAATCGCAGACTTGAGAAGTAAAACGTGTAAATGCTGAAATGTCATTGTGTATGGAGGATTTTAGAAGATACCCCATATTTAATGTGGGACAGCTGCCTCAGGGGAGATGAACTTCATTCCAATAATCACCAAGTCTACTCTAACAAATGGATTATCACCTTCCTGAAAGAATTTAACAACGGAAAACTCAACTTTTGATGAATATTTGTGAGTCTTATTATCTTATAATCTATAGTTTTACTTCTTAGGAGAGAGAGCTTTCATAAACCCGAGACTTTGAACTGTTTCTCCACCAACTATGTTCTCTGATATTAGGTAATCTGGAATTGGGTAACCAGTAATAGCTGTAGGCCAATTTCCAGACATTATTCTATGACTTGCTTAGGGGAATCAAATTCTGTAATCAAAAGTTTTAGGAGATAGTTACCTTGGGAGATTGTAATGTCCCACAGTTTATCGAATCTGCTCTCTGGTTCTTAGCCCATGATACCAGGAGGCAAGCAGGGTTGCCAGGCAACATTTATGATCCAACATTCTGTCCCATTCTAGTGCCCCTCACATGTGCTAAAGTTACATACCCACCAATGGACTAACCTTACAGCCTCACTGATTTCCTCACAAAAACAAAGCAGGGCTCTTCTTTTGAGTTATACATATTTACCAGACTCTCAAGCTCACAACATGCCTATAGTGATATGAGCATGAAAATGAAAGCATCATTCTGCCATTCAAGTACATTGATGAGTATTTAAACCTATGTTCTATGCTTCAATTTACTCATTTCCAGAGTGGAAACAATACAGTTAATCGCCTCTACCATAATCCTTTTCTCTTTATTGAAAAGAAAATGAACTTCTCTTCATTCTCCTTCCTTTAGAACAGCTTGTTCACATGGTTTTTCAGAGTTGTTTTGATTTGCATTTGGCTGATGACTAAGGATTTTGAGCACTGTCTTAGGTTTCTTTCAGTCATTTTTGATTCCTCAATTGATAATTCTCTCTTAAGGTCTGTACCGCACTTTATGATATGGATATTTAGAGTTAGTTAGGGTTGGTGGTGTGTCATGTTTTCAGCCAAACAGAGTATATTAGATAAGATTCTCTGATCATGAGATTATTAAGTTACTCGATTTTTTAAACTGGAGTTGAGTGTGTCCTTCTTGGGTCAGTTTTGTTGCAACCTCTCAGAAACTGTTGATGTGAAACAATAAAGTTTTTTAAATCGTTTAATCACTCGAACATTAAAAATCTATTATTATGTAATCAGTAGTCACTGGATATCCCAGTGTCCCTCATTCTCTGGGCACTGCTTCTGGGACCAATCTCCTGCTGTGTCAATCGCACAGCAGCCCAACCTATAATTGTTGGTGCCATCATTATTTATGTAATCAAATCAGTAAATCATTTGATACTCCTGCACACTTAACTTTCATAAGACGGAACCAAACTCCAGTGACTGTCATGGGAGTAATACTTAGATAAGTAAATAATGCCACACGATTAACTCGCAGGGAGGAATGACCAGACCTCAGTCGTGAAGGAGCACATCTTCATCGATTTAAACAATTATTATATATTGAAAAAATTATTGAATAATGACAGGGTGGTGCATACTCCTCACATGGAGGAGTCAGACTGACCTCTTCCTGAAATAATGATTTATTTTAAAAAATAAATTGACAATTGGAATTAGTGCATGTTTATAATAACAGTGACAAGATGGCACCAAAGTAGTAAAGCTATGGCTGATGTAATGATCTATTTAAATAGCTACATAATCAAGTAATGAGATGATGTTACATCATCAAGCCCCCCAACATCTGACTCCAAAAGTACGTATGGTCCATAACATCATCTTTCTTTCAAATACGTTAAATAAATGATGAATTTTTACTTCATTTCTTATTTTACAGTTCAATAAGTAAGTTTATTAGATGATGTGATGGTCTGGCATGATTGACTCCCATAAGGAGGCTCAAAACTACAGTGATCACTGAATACATAGTGATAGATTTTCATAATTAAATGCATAAAAATTCAACAAGGGGATGGTGTTTTATACGTGACTCCTACAAGATTGCTCAGAACTGAAGAGGTCATTGAGTTTTTAATCATTGACTTGAAAAAATAAGTGAATGAATAATGAGATAATTTCTCATAATTCACCCCTAGTGAGTTAACAAAATGATATCAACATTGATTTAAATAAATAAATAAATAATGAAATCCCAAGAGACAATTAACACCACCAAGGTGGGTCCAGACTCCACTCTTCCTGGACTAGAAAAAGACAGATTTGAAGAATGAAATAACCAGATAGTAAGATCGTCTGTCACACTTGAGTCACACAAGGTTGCACCAAACTTCAGGGTTCACAGATTATATAATGAAACAATTTAATAATTACATCTTTACATATGTAAGTAGTGGAACTTTTTTGTCTAAAATACATGACATTGTGGAACAATAATAATTTTATATATTGAAAAATTATTGAGTAATGACATGGTGGTGCATACTTAAATCCCACATGAAGAAGTCAGACCCTTCTCTTCCTGGAATAATGATTTATTCAAAAACTTAAATTGATAGTTAATAAATAGGCATTTTATATTAACTCAGACAAGATTACATCAAACTCGTAAACCTATGGCTGATGTAATGATCTATTTCAATAGCTAAATAATCAAGTAATGAGATGATGTTACATCATCAATTCCCAAAATCTGACTCCAAAAGCACTTATGGTCCATAACATCACCTTTATTTTGAATACATTAAATAAGTGATGAATTATTATTTAATTTCCTAATATTATATTTAAATAAGTAAGTGTAGTATTACATAATGTGATGGTCTGGCATGATTGGCTCCCATAAGGAGGCTCAAAACTTCAGTGATCCCCGAATAAATAATGACAGATTTTCATAATTAAATAAATAAAAAGGAAACAATTGGATGTTGTTTTATATGTGACTCCTACGAGATTGCTCAAAACTGAAGATCATTGAGTTTTAATCATAGATTTGAGCAAAAACATGTATGAATAAAGAGGTAATTTCTCATAATTCACCCCTAGAGATATAACAAATTGATATCACCTTTGATTTAAATAAATAAAGAATCAAATCACAGGAGACAATGAACAGCACTAAGGTGGATCCAGACTCCACTCTTCCTTGAGTAGAAGAAGACAGACTTGAATAATGAAATAATCAGATAGTTAGATCGTCTGTCTCACTTGAGTCAAACAAGGTGTCCCCAAAATTCATGGTTCATTTTCTATCAGGAAACAATTTAAAAATTACATGTTTAAATATGTAAGTAGTTGAACATTTTTGTATCATCAATTCCTGGGCAGACATGGCAGACATGATAAAGTATGCTGTCATCACGGATTTTTAAAATTCCATAAGTTAATGATCAGATACTCATACTTACTTGCCTGATGTATTCTGTTGGTCTGACAACATCACCAGTGCCTGAATCTCTGTGGTGCTGAGGCAGGACCTGAGATGATAGGCCCATACCTGGCATAGTAGTAGTAGCTAAAATGTTCATATCAGCTGAAAATATGGTTGCAGCAGGGGCATCACCAGCAGAGGTGAGAGAGAGGGATTCTTCTGTCTTCTGGGTCTTCATCCTTTTGTGAGGCTTCAGAGATGGTCCAGACCTCCTTGTGCCAATATTTCTTCTCATCGTAGATCACAACCATTGTGAAGATGTTGGGGAAATTAGGCAGTCCCACACCCAGACCACCATGCCAGCCTTGGTGAAGTCCTTGTGCTTCTCGGAGGGCACCATGGAATCTTCCAGACTCAGTATTCCAGTATCATTAGTAGTCTGGGGGATGCATAGACCATTCAGAAACTTCTGTGGCCATGTCTACATCTTTCATGCACTTGCCCCTGACCGGTATTTGATCCTAATCATAATCAATGATGTCATTGTCTGTCATTTAAATATTTTAAATAATTAAATATGTTAGTAATCGCTGTCACAATAAAATTGATATAGCATTTAACTGGCAGGGAAGCATGGCCAGACTCCAGTCATGAAGGATGTCATCATCATCTATTGAAACAATTAATTATAAAATGTGATGATACTGCATATTAACTCCCCAAGAGGGAGCTTTACAGGGCTTTTTATGGAATAAAAAATTATTGGTTTATTTAATTATACAAATATTTACATTATCTTGGGTATTAACACAAATTGTCAATTTAAATACTTTAATTATGTAATTAGATCATCTGTCGCAGGTGAGCCCACTAGTTGGCACCAAATTCCAGGTGTCGTGCATGATATAATCATCATTTTATATAATTAAATAATCAAAAATGAGTTGATGTAACATAGTCGACTTCCCTAAAGGTGTCATCTTCAATTTAAATAATTTAATTACATAATTAATATTTAGATGATCTAAAATGGTTGATTTCCACATTGTGGTAAAATAATCCACTGATCATGGATTACCTAATGTCCTATTTTAATAACTAAATAATAACATAATCAGAGGCTGAAATGGTCTGCCATACTCTACACAAGTTTTCTCTCACGTGACTCGCACAAGATTTTGTGAAACTCCCCGGTTCATCCCTTTTTTACTCGCAGAGCTGAGTAGTAAAATGTGGAAATGCTGTAATGTCATTGTATATGCAGGGTTTTTAGAAGATATCTCATATTTAATGTTGGACAGCTACCTCAAAAGAGGTGAACTGGTACCCAATAAACCCTTAGTCTATCCTAACGAATTACGTTCCTGAAGGAATTTAACAAAGGAAAACTCACCTTTTGATGAATAATTGTGAGTCTTATCACCTTTTAATCCATAGTTTTACTTCTTTAGAGAGAATGCATTCATAAACAGAAGTCTTTGAACTGTTTCTCCACAGACTATATATATTCTCTGATAATAGGTAATCTTTAATTGGGTAACCAGTAATAGCTGTAGGCAAACTTCCAGAGATTTGGCTATGGCTTGGTTAGCGGAATCAAATGCTGTCATCAAAAGTTTTTGGAATATGTCATCTTGAGAGATTGTAATGTCCCATGATAATACATCATCGAAGCTGCTCTCTGGTTCTTGGCCCATGATACCAGGATATAGAATGCAAGTAGGGTTGCCAGGCAATATTTATGATCCAACATTCTGTCACATTCTAGTGCACCTCTCAAATGCTAAATATCTCAAGAATTTGACATGAATTTCAGGAATAAAACCACAATCCAATGGTCCTATCACCCAGACATCTCTCAGGAAAAAAATATATCATCTTGTTTATGAGATGGCACCTGCATTTCTATCATGGTTGTCTTTGGGGCCTGTGACATCCAGGTAAAAGAACCCTCAGGTATCTTGACCTCAGCAGGATGACACAGTAAAAACATCATCTTTTGTGCCCTAAAATGTTTCTCTTGATTTTTAATATTCTGAGAAGCCTTCAATATGTGAAAGAAGAGAATCATTTCAGTCTGCATTTAGTAATGGTCTGTGCTATCTCTGCACATTGTGGGGAGGAAGAAAGAGAGATTAAACCTTTATACTGTAGGAAGAAACCTGTGTCATCTATTGGTGACATGGATAAGCGGTAATAAATTTTGTGTCTAAATATGCAGTGCTAGCTCTCGCCTTTCAGTCCAGCACTCAGGAAATAGACACAAGTGGACATCTGTGAGTTTGAGGACAGCCTGCTCTACAGAGTAAGTTCCCGGACAGCAAGGCTACAAATGGAAATTCTGTGTCAAACTCCAAAATAAATAAATATATGAATAAATAAATAAATATTAAACTATTAATTGGAAAAATCTACTAGAAAACATCAACAAGACTAATATTAATAACTAGGAAGGAATTGGCCAGTGCAGTTTACTGATCAAGTCCCAGGACAGCAGGAAACACAGGGAAAATTTGTGGCACCTTCACAGCTGTAGAAGCCCGAGAAACTGTGGAGGATGTTGAGGTTAATAACACAGCACTCTTGATATTAAGAAGGCTTTATATTATATATCTTACTTTACTAGGCTAGCTTATATATCCTGGCACCAGATGGAGGTAGGAGAAGCAAAAAAAGGGTGCTTAGTCATCTCAGGTTCCAAGGACCGGTTAGGGTGCTTTCAAGGCTGAAGGAGCCAATAGAGCATTAGCATTTTGCATTAAACAGCATGTCTCCTGTTATCTAGCTGTTACAGCTGGAGGTTAATGTAAGATTTGAGAAAAGCTATGGAAGGGAGGGCTCAGGAAACTTTTAGGCCCCACCTGGAGAGGTGTCAATGAAAATGCAAATGAGAACTTGTCAACAATTAAGAATAAGCCTCAGGGAACTGCAGACCCTGTTAGCCCCACCTAGAAAGGTGTCAGTGAAAATGTAATTGAGACCTGGTCACCTGTAAGGTGTACAGGTTTTCTGCCTGCCTCCGCTGGTCTTGTCCCACCACCGAGATAGCCCCAAATAATGCACACAGAGACTCTGTATTTGATGTAATCTGTTGGCCCATTACTAGTTTCTTATCGGCTAGCTCTGTCTTAATTATTAACCCATTTCTATGTATTTCCACGTGGTCTTACCGAGAGCGGAGGAATGGCAGTTCTGTTCTCTCCAGGCTCTCCATCCTGACCCTCCTTCCTACTTCCTATTTCCTCCTTGTCACCTAGACCCTCCTATCTTCCTTTCCTATTGGCCAACAGTGCTTTATTCATTAACCAGTATGAGAAACATATACAGAATGACATCTCCCATCATCTCCTCTTTTCTGTCTAAATAAAAAGAAGGGTTTTAGCCTTAACATAGCAAAATATATCACACAACAGTTATCAAGTAAGAATCACAGTTAACAATATTTATTCCATTAACATTTAATAAGATTTGAATAAAATATTCTATCATCTATTTTATCTTGTGAGTCTAAAGTCCTATATCATTGAATATTAACTAAGGAAAACAATAACCATAACTATCTGTCTTCAACTCCTTCAAAGACCACAGAAGGATAGTATATAAACTCTAGAAATGACATAGGCATCTCACTGTCTGGCCAGTCACCTGAAGTTCTTCTGTAATCTTCCATCTTCAGCCCATATGCCATAGTGTGTCTGGCAGACTCTTCAGCAAAGTAGAAAACTTTAAACTGTCTTCTTGTACTGGCAGTTTGTCAGTCATTTCTCTCTGTGTCCTGTAGACTGTCTGGCAGACTCTTCCATGAAGCAGGAACTCTATAGCAATATTCATCTTGAATCAGCAGTCACTTTTCTGTGGGTCCTGCATGTCCAATTTATATAGCATAAAGTCAAACAGTCCAGACAAGAGCAGTATCTTGTTCAAATGGCTAGTCTTGCCATATTAGAAGTAAACTCCATAGCGAGTTTCTTCAATGTTTATCTTCATCTTCCTTTTTGACTCAGGTGGTGTTGCCAGGAGCATTTATGTCTCACTGTCAAGAAAAACCCTAAATCATTTTAAATGACATATTCTGTAGGTCTTTGAAAGGTTTGAAGAATTCCTATCCATCTCAAATACATGTCTGTATATCTAGAAATCTTAACTAACTTAACTATAATATCTGACTATCATAGGTACTATCTATGATCTGGTCTCAAATACATCTCTATATATCTAGAAAACCTAACGCACCTAGCTATAACTTTTTATCCAGGTAACTTTCTAAAATCGGTACTAAATTACACATTACATATCTAAATGAGTTATATAAACACAATATCTAAACAAGAGGAGACATACTTAATTACAAAATTGACCTTAAGTTTATATCAATAAATGAAAATCCATTTGAAAATAAAGTATTCATAGCTATACCATAAATCCCTTTTTACCTTTAGAAAGAGATTGGTTGTGATCATTAACCATTTATAACCAAGTCCATTTAAATGAAAACAAACACTTATAGATAATATTTGGGAATTTGGGCATCGTTCTTTCCAAACTACTTACTGCTTATAGGGGGCGCTGTCATGGGGATCCTAAGAAGATGCAGAAATCCTGGCTGTAGCCTGCAAGGATGCTGTGTACACCAGTTTTGAATGTAGGATCACCTGGTACTCTTTTTCAGGGGGTCTGTCTTGCTCAAACCACATTAGTCTGGAAGAAATCCACAGCTTTTTATTTTCTGTGGAAACAAAAATAGAAATCCTTTTCCCCAGTAACTTGTCCTTGTACTTAAATTTTGGAGTCAAAGCATTTTTAAAATATATAAATTGAATTAATTCAGCAGCATTTGTTTTAACAGTTGTTTCCTCAGCAGTCAAACAATACAAAGACAATATAATGTCATACAGTATATAGATTCTCTCTGAGCTTTTCATCTTTACGTGGCTTTATTATTACTCCGTTTCTTTTACTTTTTATTTTTTTATTTTTTGAGACAGGGTTTCTCTGTGTAACTCTTATCTGTCCTGGAATTCACTCTGCATACCAGGTTTACTTTGAAATCACAGAGATCTGCTTGCCTCTGTCTCCCAAGTGCTGGGATTAAAGGCGTGTGCCACCACACCCAGCTCCCCACTCTCTTTTTAAAACCATTTTATTTCTTTTTTCTCCCAAGCCTAAGTATCTTTTAAAATATACACTGTAAACCTTTAGAGGTTTTTCTTAATATGAAACTGTCTTTACTCTAAATCACAACAACACTGCTAAAATGAAACTCTTTGTTGTTTCTGCCAGGGATTATAAAAGATGGCGGCGGCTATTATACAGCCAGCAGTAAAAGCTGTGCTCACTGCCTTGGACTGCATGTTGCCAGCTTGGAGAAGTGGTCACTGCCATTGCCAGCTCTGATACACACCAATGAATTGTTAGCAGTGCTTTTTTAAACCCGTGCAGTTTTTTGCCGTGTCAGGAATCTTCCCTTTACAGGAGCCGCACAATCTGCTTGTCTCTCACAAGAGAAAAATGCTGCTACCAAGAAACCTTGCTTGTCTCTGTTCATTTGTTTTAAAAACCTTTTTTAAGATTCTGTTGAATTTTAAGTGGAAGTTCTTATTAGCCACGTATGCGCCATTTGTAACGGGTATGGGTTTTTCTGCCCACCGCCTGGTCTTTTCCTGCCACCATGCCAGAACCAAATAATGCACACAGAGACTCTGTATTTGATATAATCTGTTGGCCCATTACTAGTTTCTTATCGGCTTGCTCTGCACCTGGCCGTGGCCCTGGCCCTGCAAATGGCCCTAGCTCTGGCCCTGCACCTGGCCCTAGCTCTGGCCCTGCACCTGGCCCTAGCCCTAGCCATGCATCTGGCACTGGCCCTGGCCCTGGTCCTGGCCCTGACCCTGCACCTGGTCCTGGACCTGCAACCGGTCCTGGACCTGGCACTGGCCCTGCACATGGCCCTGGCCCTGGCCCTGGCCCTGGCCCTGGCCCTGCACCTGGCCCTGCACCTGGCCCTGGCCTGGCCCTGCACCTGGTCCTGCACCTGGCCCTGGCCCTGCACCTGGCCCTGGCCGTGGCCCTGCACGTGGCCCTGGCCATGGCCATGCACCTGGCCCTGGCCCTGAAAATGGCCCTCCACCTAGCCGTAGCCCTGGCACTGCACCTGGCCCTGGACCTGGCCCTGGCCCTGCACCTGGCCTTGGAGTGGCCCTGCACCTGGCCCTGGCCCTGGCCCTACACCTGACACTGGCCCTGCACCAGGCCCAGGCCCTGACCCTGCACCTGACCTTGGCCCTGTCCTGCAACTGGCCCTGGCCCTGCACATGACCCTGGCCCTGCACCTGGCCCAGGAGCTGCACCTGGCCCTGAACCTGGCACTGGCCCTGCACCTGGCCCTAGACCTGGTCCTGACCCTTCACCTGGCCCTGGCCCTGCACCTGGCCCTGGTCCTGCACCTGGCCTTGGACCTGGCCCTGCACCTGGCCATAAACCTGGCCCTGGCCCTGACCCTGGCCGTGGCCCTGCACCTGGCCCTGGCCCTCCAACTGGCACTGGCCCTGGCCCTCCACCTAGCCCTGGCATTGGCCCTGCACCTGGCCCTGGACCTGAACCTGGCCCTGCACCTGGCCCTGGCCCTGACCCTGCACCTGACCTTGGACGTGGCCCTGTACCTGGCCCTGAACCTGGCCCTAGACCTGCACCTGGCCCTGGCCTTGCACCTGGCCCTAGCCCTGCTCCTGGCCCTGGACCTGGCCCTGGACCTGGCCCTGGACCTGGCCCTGCACCTGGCCCTGCACTTGGCCCTGCACCTGGCCCTGCACCTGGCCCTGGCCCTGCACCTGGATCTGGCCCTGCACCTGGCCCTGGCCCTGGACGTGCACCTGGCCCTGGCCCTGCACCTGGCCCTGGCCATGACCCTGGCCCTCCACCTAGCCCTGGCCCTGGCCCTGCACCTGGCCCTGCACCTGGCCCTGGCCCTGGCACTGCACCTGGCCCTGGCCCTGGCCCTGCACCTGGCCCTGGACTTGGCCCTGCACCTGGCCCTGGCCCTGGCCCTGCACCTGACACTGGCCCTGCACCTGGCCCCGGCCCTGACCCTGCACCTGACCTTGGCCCTGGCCTGCAACTGGCCCTGGCCCTGCACAAGACCCTGGCCATGCACCTGGCCCAGGACATGCACCTGGCCCAGGACCTGCACCTGGCCCTGAACCTGGCACTGGCCCTGCACCTGGCCCTGGACCTGGTCCTGACCCTGCACCTGGCCCTGGCCCTGCACCTGGCCCTGGCCCTGGCCCTGCACCTGGCCCTGCACCTGGCCATAAACCTGGCCCTGGCCCTGGCCCTGACCCTGGCCGTGGCCCTGCACCTGGCCCTGGCCCTGGCCCTCCACCTGGCCCTGGCCCTGGCCTTCCACCTAGCCCTGGCATTGGCCCTGCACCTGGCCCTGGACCTGAACCTGGCCCTGCACCTGGCCCTGGCCCTCCACCTAGCCCTGGCATTGGCCCTGCACCTGGCCCTGGACCTGGCCCTGCACTTGGCACTGGCCCTGCACCTGGCCCTGGCCCTGACCCTGCACCTGACCTTGGACGTGGCCCTGCACCTGGCCCTGAACCTGGCCCTGGCCCTGCACCTGGACCTGGCCCTGCACCTGGCCCTGGCCCTGCACCTGGCCCTGGCCCTGCTCCTGGCCCTGGACCTGGCCGTGGACCTGGCCCTGGCCCTGCACCTGGCCCTGCACCTGGCCCTGCACTTGGCCCTGCACCTGGCCCTGCACCTGGCCCTGGCCCTGGCCCTGCACTGGATCTGGCCCTGCACCTGGCCCTGGCCCTGGACGTGCACCTGGCCCCTGGCACTGCACCTGGCCCTGGCCATGACCCTGGCCCTGCACCTGGCCCTGGCCCTGGCCTTGGCAATGCACCTGGCACTGGCACTGGACCTGGCCCTGGCCCAGCACCTGGCCCTGGCCATGGCCCTGCACCTGGCCCTGGCCTTGGTCCTGCACCTGGCCCTGGCCCTGACCCTGGCCCTGGCCATGCACATGGCCCTGGCCTTTACCTGGCACCTGGCCCTGGGCCTGGCCCTGGCCCAAGCCCTCCACCTAGCCCTTTGCCCTTTCACTGGCCCTGTCCCTGGCTGTTCTGTCCTTGGCCCTGGCACTGGACCTGACCCTGATATTTGCCCTGGCCCTTGCCGTTCTGGCCATTACCAGGTGCAGGGCCAGGGCCAGGTGCAGGGGCAGGGCCAGGGCCAGGGCCAGGTGCAGGAGCAGGGCCAGGGCCAGATGCAGGGGCAGGGCCAGGTGCAGGGCCAGGGACATGTGCAAGGCCAGGGCCAGGTGCAGGGCCAGGTACAGGGCCAGGGCCAGGTTCAGGGCCAGGTGCAGGGCCAGGGCCAGTGACAGGTGCAGGGCTAGTGCCAGGGCCAGGTGCTGGGCCAGGGTCAAGGCCAGGTGAAGGGCCATGGCCAGGTAGAGGGCCAGAGCCAGGGCCAGGTGTTGGGCCAGGTCTAGGGCCAGGTGCAGGACCAGGGCCAGGTTCAAGGCCAGGGCCAGGGCCAAGTGCAGGGCCAGGGCCAGGGCCAAGTGCAGGGCCAGGGCCAGGTGCAGGGCAGGGCCAGGGCCAAGGCCAGGTGCAGGGCCAGGGCCAAGGCCAGGTGCAGGGCTAGCTAGTGCCAGGGCCAGGTGCTAGGCCAGGGTCAGGGCCAGGTGCAGGGCCATGGCCAGGTAGAGGGCCAGAGCCAGGGCCAGGTGTAGGGCCAGGGAAGGGCCAGGTGCAGGGCCAGGGCCAGGGCCAGTTGCAGGGCAAGGGCCAGGTGCAGGGCCAGGGCAAGGGCCATGTACAGGGCCAGGGCCAAGGGCAGGTGCAGGACCAGGGCCAGGTGCAGGGCCAGGCCCAGGGGCAGGTACAGGGCCAGTCCCAGGGCCAGGTGCAGGGCCAGGGCCAGGGCCAGGTGCTGGGCCAGTGCCAGGGCCAGGGGCAGGTACAGGGCCAGTCCCAGGGCCAGGTGCAGGGCTAGGGCCAGGGCTAGGTGCAGCTCCAGTGCCAGGGCCAGGTGTAGGGCCATGGCTAGGGCCATTAGCAGAACCAGGGCCAGGGCCAGTTGCAGGGCCAGGGCCAGGTCTAGGTGCAGGGCCAATCCCAGGGCCAGGTGCAGGGCCAGGGCCAGGGCCAGTTGTAGGGCCAGGGCCAGTTGCAGGGCAAGGCCATGTCCAGGTGCAGGGCCAGGGCCAGGGCCAAGGCCAGGTGCAGAGCCAGTGCCATGGCCAGGTGCAGGGCTAGCTAGTGCCAGGGCCAGGTGCTGGGCCAGGGTCAGGGCCAGGTGCAGGGCCATGGCCAGGTAGAAGGCCAGAGCCAAGGCCAGGTGTAGGGCCAGGGCAGGGCCAGGTGCAGGGCCAGGACCAGGGCCAGTTGCAGGGCCAGGGCCAGGTGTAGGGCCAGGGCAAGGGCCATGTACAGGGCCAGGGCCAAGGCCAGGTGCAGGGTCAGGGCCAGGTGCAAGGCCAGGGCCAGGTGCAGGGCCAGGGCCAGTTGCAGGGCCAGGGCCAGGGCCAGGTGCAGGGCCAGGTGCAGGGCCAGGTGCAGGGCCAGGGCCAGGGACAGAGACAGGTGCAGGGTCAGGCCCAGGGCCAGGTGCAGAGCCAGGGCCAGGTGCAAGATCAGGGCCAGGGCCAGGGCCACGTGCAGGGCCAGGGCCAGGGCCAGGTGCAGGGCCAGGGCCAGGTGCAGGGCCAGTGCCAGGGTACGGTGTAGGGCCAGGTCTAGGGCCAGGTGCAGGGCCAAGGCCAGATGCAGTGGTAGCTAGTGCCAGGGCCAGGTGGTGGGCCAGGGTCAGGGCCAGGTGCAGGGCCATGGCCAGGTAGAGGGCCAGAGCCAGGGCTAGGTTTAGTGCCAGGGCAGGGCCATGTGCAGGACCAGGGCCAGGGACAGTTGCAGGGCCAGGGCCAGGGACAGGTGCAGGGCTAGGGCGAGGGCCATGTACAGGGCCAGGGCCAAGGCCAGGTGCAGGGCCAGGGCCAGGTGCAGGGCCAGGGCCAGGTGCACGGCCAGGGCCAGGTGCAGGGCCAGGGCCAGGTGCAGGTCCAGGGTCAGGGCCAGGGCCAGGTGCAGGGCCAGGGCCAGGGCCAGACTTCACCCTTGAAAGGCCTGCCATTGTTTCCCCATCGTAGTGGAAAGGGACAAGGTCTCCTGAGAAAATTGGGAGCATTGGGTGAGGGAAAGGGGAGTTAGGAGAAAGAGAAGGGGAGAAGAGAATAGGAACGGAGAACAAGAGGCATCTAGAAGACTGAGTTTTGGAAAGAATAGAGGAGAACAACAAAAGAAATACCGTACAAGATGGGGATATAATAGGTGGTAAGAGAAATGTCCAGAGATCTTCAAGGATCACCCCAAATGAAAATATAAGCAATAGTGGAGAGACTACCTTAAAGGCCCTTCCATATAATGAGATTGATATCTACCTCATAGGATATTCTAGAGCCTTCTTTCTGTAGTTGAAAGGAACAGAAGCAGACACCCACAGCTAAGCACTAAGTGGAACTTCTGGAATCCAGTTGCAGAGAGGGAAAAGTCATAAGTACCGGGTTCAAGAGCAGGTTCGAGATACCCACAGAATCACCTAAGCAAAACAATGCAAAGCTCATGCATACCAGTCTGACACTTGGGAATTCATAATATGACTGACCTAAAACCCCTAAAAGGGAATCTCATTTAGAAGGCCTAGTAAGTCTAAGGGACCTCTGGCAGTGGAATCAGGATGTATCCCTGATGTATGAAAGGCTTCATAAGCCCATTCCCCATGGGTAGATACTCAGCCTAGACACATGGGGTTGGGCCTTGTCCCTGCCCCAAATGGCTTTGGGGTTGGTACAGACATGAGAGGGATAGGAAACAGAGATGGATATGGTAAAATAACTTTGATTCTATTTTAACAGAATTCATTAAAAGTAAGAATAGGTAAAAATGTGGGGTCAGTTCATTAGCTAACATTTGCTGGTGCCATTGTCCTGAAGAGTCAGAGCTTTGGGCAAGTTTATGGACATTGTCCTGAAGCTGTCACAGACTAACCTTGACAGTGGTACGAACACCATACACCAGGGACCACTTTCATCTTTGGTGACTAGGAAATCCTGAAATTCCTACCTCTGCTCTCTAAGAACCATCACTAAAGGCTTCTGCCACCATGCCTGGCTTCATGGCTTCGAGTTTACTTAGTGAGACATTAGAATGATGGGATGAATAACATGAAGAATTACACTTAACTATATAGAAAACCTCTTACATATGTGATCCTGGCTGTCTCCATTACTAGTAATAGACAGAACCCTTCCAAGACATTCGGTGAGTTTTCAAAGAGTAAATGATAAGGGAAAATACTATTTCCCATATTTGGAAGACAATGGACTTTGAGGCAGAAAACCTGCATTTGATGGGCACCATCTTCTGTTACTAGAGTTTAGTACCAGAGCCTGTTGTCCTGCTAAACTGACAACCAGGCTCAGTCATTCATCATAAGTGAGCCAAGCTAATGAACTAACTTCTGTTGACAAGCCAAACTACAATACCAACACTCTGGATTCAAGGTTGACAGATATCTCTCATGTTCTAGGACAGACTAATCTATAATGTGAATTCTATTTAAGACAGTATGTCACAGTAATACTATTCTGAAAAAGAAGAGAAAAAATACAAAAGTAAAATTAATGAAAATTTAAAGCATATATATTCAGTTTGAACACTTATGAAACCAAAAAAAAAAAAGAAAACAGTAAATAATCTATATCAAGGGTCATAATAGGCTTAGAATGCAAATAAATGCAAAACAAAATAAGAAAGCTAAATATGGAATTTTTCCCATCTCTAAAGCACTCCCATATACTTGATTCCTGTTTCTGCTATAAGGTGGTCATATAAGAAGTCAATGTTTCTTTCATAGAGACATTTTCATTTGAAAGTCTCAAGACTTTTTCTACAATGTGACTCCCTGGAAAATAAGAATTTTATGAGTCTATAGTTGCCTTGGTGGAAGGCCAAAAGTGGACCCCACAATGTTGACTTATGATCTCCACACATATGTCATTGTCTAAAAACTGGTAATCAATTAACAGACACATACATACAACAGGATTTGTTCTGTTTCTTTTCTGGTAAAAATGTCTTTGCCATGGTATTTCATAGCATCTTTGCATGATCTATTTTGAAGGCAGTACTTCAAGTTGAAGCACCCATGGGCAAATAGTGAGGACATGAAGAAGCATGGAATTTGAAGTAATAATTACTTATATTCTTATCCACAGAACAATAAGCTATGTTGTGGAATAATGGCATATGCCATGGGGTTTCTCATGCTGCCTGAGTGAGTTCCAGCATTTTTAAGTTGCAGATAAACTCAATTCTCCAGCACGTGTGGAACAAAGTGTTGTAGACTGGACTTTGTAGGACTGTAATCAGAAAGAGCAGCTCAGTCCCATGTCCATTCCTCATTCAGTGAGTGTGGACTAGTGGAAGACATGCTATCATTGATGAAAGGAAGACAGAGACATAATATGATGTCAGGCAGGCAGATTCAGTCAATACTGAAAGCTCCATTTTATTCATACACCAAAGTTAAGTAGTCAAAGGTGCTGCAATGGAATGGGTCATCTATTATTATGTATAAAGGGAAAACAGAAATTGCTTCCACTAATGCTAAAGGCACTCCATAATTGCATATACTATGTGCCTTCAGGCACCCCATTGCTACACTTCCTCCCTTACTTCTGGGTGGTTCACCTGTCTACTCCCAAATCATTGCTCTTTAGATAGGAGACATTAATCATCAAGGCACAGGTGTCCTGTAGCAGAAAAGATAATGTCTTAAGAACAATAGGAGTTATTGGAGCACTTTGAACTCATGACAAGTTGGAATGGATTCCCATTTACGATTTGTGAAACTTCAGACTGGCAGAATATATTCCAGGGCTGCCAAAGCCATACAGAAGCCTTATATGCAAACAGATGATGAGATCTACTTTTAACTGCTTGGTGGCAGTGCAAATGTTTACCAAGGACACAAGATGCTGCCTGATTTTGCTTAGGTTGAGGCCAGCCAAATCCACAGAATGAGTTTAAGTCCTGCACAGATAAACCCTGTTTTGAAAACAAAAAACAAAACAGAACAAAGTCACATAAATGAAAAATCAGATCAACATTCTGGTGGTAGCCTACATGTATAAATGGTATTGAAGGAGGAAGCTTTCCCTCTTTGTCTACTTTCCCTAGCTCTAGGTTCCAAGTTTCTTCCTTTACTACCATACGATCCTACATTTTTGGAATTTTGATGAATAATGACCAGCTGACACATCCATCCTGATAAACTAAAAAACTGCTGTATTCTTCAGATTCCCATTGGTAGGCAACCATTGTTGGACTAAATATATCACAGCTTGTGAGACATCGTAATAAATCCACTTTTTACATATATGGAGAGTTTCATCCTACATTCCATTTCATGCAGAAAACCTTGATTACTGCAGTTGTTTTTTTGTTTTGTTTTATTTTTTATATGCTTACAGAACATTTATTTCTCTGTAAATATTCAATTATCCATGAAGACTACTTTTCTCATTATGATGCCTTTGCCAAATGTTTGCTCTGAATTTCAGGGATAAAAATCTGGCATTCTGCCACGAGAAAGATCACTTATCTTTTTTTGATATGTGATCCCTGCTTTTCTTTCTTGATTATCTAAAGTTCCTGTGACAAACAGGTAAAAAGCAAATTTAGTTCAATAAACTCAGTGTTTAACCAAATAACAAATAAAACATTTTGCATTCCTAAATCTCTTTATGGTAGTTAATGAATATTTGGAGCTCCCTTCCAACTTTTTCACCAAGAATCATTCAGTCCATTTAAGTAAGTAAATTTAGCTAGAAACACTGTGTCTACGAGGAAGAAAGGTAAATGCCTGTGTACAGGCAGAATGATAGCACAGGTCAGCTATAGGACAATTGCTATAGAAATGCACATCACTGCTAATGTAGAAAAGTCTTATTGCAAGAAGGCAATCAGTAACCATTGCAATTAGTCCTTAAGCACTCTGCAACCACCTGGGAGGTGCTTTTATCACTCAGGCCTTAATAGCTAACCAGGCCCCTTTGTGACCTGCCTGTCAAAAGAAGTGAAGGGCCCTTCTGGTCTGGATTTGAAGAGAAAATGCAGCCAGTGTTTTTTAGTTATGTGCTTTGAGGAAGGGCAAACTGGAAAACCACAGCATGGTGAGTGTGGGGCTGCCGTCCTCAGATCAGTGGAGGGAGATAGTGAGGTGATGGTTCCAGTGTGGTGGATATTCCCTAGATCTGTGTGGGAAGCTGCAAGGAGACAACCTGTCCCCTGAATTCTCATGTAGTTCTTGAAATACCCAGAAGCTAGAAGCAGTCCACCAAATAACTATTCTGTGGGCTGTATCTGCTTTGAGTACTGTGAGCAGGGAGGTGTCTATGGAAACCTTTTTTAAGTCAACTTCTACAAAATTCAGGTACACCCACTGAAAACATGGCAACAAACTTCCAGAGGCCTTTTAGTTAAGTACCTTTTTAGAAGTTCAGCCATTTGCATTTTAATTTTATGTGTAAGATCCATGTATTGTTAATTTTCTGCAGGTTGTAAAAGGCATCTCATGTAAGGGTAGCACTTCACTATTGAGCAGTGATCTACAAGAGTAGAATTTGTAACACAAACGATTTACAAGTGCTTTTGAGATATTATATCTCATTAAGTAGAATTTAACTGAGATACTACTGCCTCTAAATCACACAAAGATAAGTGTATGCTGATCAGTCCTGTTAGAATTTTGAATCCTAGATACACATTTGTTGTCCATGATTTTCCAGACATTTGACTCCAAACCATTACACAGAAGCTACTCCTGTTTTGCAACAGCATCTAGTCCCTTACCTTTATCATACACCTCCCCAATACAAGCTGCTCAGCGAGATATTACAGTGTCATAAACAACCTTAAATTGTATTATATCATATAGTTGCAGTTTTCTTCTCCAGAAAAGCATAGTTCTACCACTGTGGCAATAGGACACCAGATTTTAAAAAGTAAACCAATGATGTATGAGTGGCCTGATAAAGCAAAGCTTTTACTTATGTCCTCATGCAGGGATGAGGAACATTCTTAGAAGAGATAGTAACAACCAGGGCCTAGGCCTTGAAAGCTTTTCCTAAGGGCCTGGTGTATTGACAATAATACACAGAACCTCGCCAAAAACAGGTATTTGCATTGGAGAGTTGGTAATTGTATGGAACAAAGCCTTTGTGGACAGGTTGTTCCAGATATGTAGATATAAACTACATAGAGCTATGGTTCTCAGTCCCAAGGCCACTGTGGGCATAGTCAGCAATGATCATGAGATATCCTGTATTCCATTGTTTTAGTGGTGTTCTCCTGAGTTTGTCCCATTTAATGGGTTTCTACTGACTTCACAGAAGTGTCCCCTTTCTTTCCATTTCCTCTGTGGAAATAGTATACAAGTGTCTATTCTCCTTAAGAAACTTTTCATGGGACACATCTCCCTATCCCAGCATGTTTTTTTAAAAATCTTTTCTACCTTCTACATTTCCTATCTATCACATTTCCCATCACCTTCACCTCAGGATCCTATATGTGGAACAGGTCCTTCAGTTTCGTGTATCTGGAGGCCTTTAGGAACAGTACTGGGAACACATTTGCTGTGTAATCCTCCCATCTCCCTAAGTAGCTAGACATGCTGTCTCCAGTCTCTACTGAAATTGTTCACTGTGTAAAATGGAGCTTGAACCAAAAGCCATTTAAGAAAGATAGCATATATGAAAAGCAAACTATGTATAGGCTGGCTCCTCTCTGAGTATTTTCCAGAGATAGATATATGTTATGTTAGAAATATTTGTCTTTATGTCTCGCCTCTGTGGGCGAAGTGATTTCTCCCTGGGAAGGCATATTAATGCTACAACAGATGCATTTGCATCTTGTTAGAAAAATGTTTATGAGACAATCCCTCATGTTGATGCAAGTAGCATTGGTTGTACTCTGTTGCTCTCCAAACAATGGCCTTGCTGTCTTCTGTACTATACCTTCAAATTTCTTAAATTACTGTAACGCCTAAGAGATTTGAATCTTCCATTTGAGTCAGGTAGCCAACTATCCAGTGAAGTCACAGGAAAAGCATTTGCAAGTGGAGCATTGCTTCTACCTTCAGTGCAGAATAAGGAAAATTGTTTACACTGCAGGAGGATTCAGGGTAAGCAAAATTGCTGAATTCACCACTATGAAAAAAGTACATGACTGTGGTAAGGGGAGTGTTTTTGTTATGTCCCAGCATGTTTTAATCTGTCATGTGTTGGAACACAGACCAGAGTATGTAGGTGTACAGTGTGTGAGGGATGAAATGAAAGGCAGGATTGCTCAGTGGCTAGTGTTGCCAATTTTGTGGGTGGAGCTTCTTTCAGTGTCCATCAGTCATCTTTGAGGAAATGGGTGGTGCCAGCAGCTGGCCTGTCTCTCTGTTAAAAAATCTTTTTAATGAGACATTTTAAATGCCATATTCTCTAGATTTCTGAGCATTTGAGGGCTGTCCGACTGTTTAGCATACCTTAGTATACAAAATATCCCTGTAATTAATCTGTTTTGAAAACTGGATCCAAGCTGAGCGGCTGTGGAGGGATATTTTACTTAGGGCCTGCAGCTTGACTGTAACTGGTTTTTACTTAGTAGGTTACACTTATTACCACAGAGGACAAAGAGGTAGAGAAAAACTCCCTATGATAATAGAGGCTTAACCTTAATAAACAGCTCACAGGAAAGACTGGGTGGCATAAATATTTTGTTAGCTTGAAATAGACATTTATAACCTTAAATGTTTACCACCATTCAGAGGCACATAGCAATTTAGAAACATTTGAGATTTAGTACAATTGAATTTAAGTTGTATGAAGTTAGCTTACATTTACATAAAGTTAAAATTAAGTTAAATGTACAGATATATTAAACAGGACTGTGTAAAATTGAGAAGGACTTGAATGTGAAGCTATGTATGACATAGTGAAAAAAGAAATTAGAGACCAAGAATAAAGAATAAAGAAAATAAAAGAATAAAAGCAAAAGGTAAATGAATTACAGGTTCTGTTGGCGGCAGAAGCTGGCTAGACTCCCTGTGCCTAGGTGGCTGGTGTAGCAGAGGGAAGAACCATGGGGGCTGAGGCTAGGCCACATTGTCAAAATGGCAGCTGCCATAAACATATCCCCAACAGCTGGCAGAAATGATAACATTTTGAGATTCAATTTTGTCTTGTTTAGATGCTGCCTCAGCCCAGCCTACTGCCCTGAGACAAGCTGCAGCTGCTGCTGGCAGGAGAGTTTTAGTGTGGCAGAAAGAGAACAGAACCAAGTTGAGGGTAAGAGATTGTTTAGCAAAGAGATAGAAAAAACTCCTTCCATCTACCTGTTCGCTGGCAGTAATTTGAAAGATCCTGTAAAATACCTGGATTTAGAGAGCCGTTATGTGGCCAATTTGAATTTCCTATGAGATATCTAGGTTACTAGGTTACTAGTTAGCCACAGCCACTATGTCTCTAGTTAGATACACACAATATATCACTACTTACCCACCCATACTAAGTCACTAGTCAGTCACACATCTAATTCACTAGCTAGCCAAAAACACCAAGAAAATAGTCAGCCACACACACACTGATATAGTAGTTAGCCATTCTCCTATGCATTTCTATGTATTTAGTCAACTACACACCTAAGTCACTAGTTAGCTACAAAGACTAGGTCACTAGTTATCCACACACATTAAATCAGTAGTTAGACACACACACTATGTCAGTAGTTAGACACATACTAAGAAAAACAGCTCACACTAAGGTGGTCCCAGGACTTGGGAATCAGGCCTTTAATCCCAGCAGTAGGGATTTGGAGATAGGAGTGACATGGATGGACAGAGAGAGGAAGATAAGGTAGAGGAGACAGAAGAACATGAAGTGAGATTGTTTTGTTTGAGCAATTAGTCTGATGGATCGAAGAGATAGCAGTCAATCTGAGGAGGCAGTGTGAGGACAGGAGCACATGGCTTGTCTGAGAATAGGTAGAGAAAAGAACTCTAGTAGCCAGATGCTCTGAATCTGTGATTCTTCAGTTTTCAACCTCCCCTCCCTGATAGGTTACTGTGAGTTTTTACTAGTAAGATCTATTAGAACTTGTGCTGGAAGTGATGTTCTCTCTTTGGAAGTATGATATTTCAAAGTCAATAGAGGTAAAAATTTTAAATTGTTGAAATATTAACTTTATTTTTTTTTTGAAAATTACATTGGTGTCTTTTTAATGTTTTTAATTTTTAAAAAAAAATTTATACATATCAAACCAGTCCATTCCACCTTACCCCCACCCTCCTTCTTCCCCTCTCTCCCAACTTCCCGAGCCCACGACCACTCTCCTCTCCCATCCAACGGACACTATACACATAGGTTGATGCGTTCCAGGAGAGGTCATCTAAATCTTTCAAGTCATTTGAAGTAGGGACTAAAATATCTCTCCTGTCTCAAGGTTAATGCATTATACCTCCATGGGGATATTCCCCCAAAGTCTTTTTAGCAACAGGGATGTTTCCTGATTCCACTGTCTGAAGACCCTTAGACTGCAAAGGACATTTAGCTTAGACCCATGTTCAGGGGTATCTCGGTTAAATAAGGACCAGGATAAACAAATAGGCCAAATAGATATTTATTTAGGGAGAAATAACTTACAACCTAGACAGATAAACACCAGGAAATTCAACCCAATCCTCTCCTGTCCGAGTCACGCCAGCAAGAGAGCTTTTACCGGCTCTCCCTCCAACTTCCTTCCACAGGTTACTTCCGCCCATGGCTTCACCCCCCCAATGGGCGTGGTCAGTGCCACAGAAGGACTATCTCACTACAATTCCCCTTTTAGTCTAAAGAAAAGATTTAGGCTTAATACAAAACTATATACAAAACAGTGAATAACAAGTGTGCTCTAAGAAAAGGAAAATCGAGTACAAAATGACCTACATATCTAGTCCTAGGGTGAGGGCATAATGGAGTTTACAACAGAGTTGTCCTAAGCTGGAAAATGTAAGTCTAGTACCTAATATATCTAACTAGGAAGAGAGAATAATAGTTGTGATAGTTTAATCTTCAACCTCATCAAGACCTGAGAAGGAAATTAACAATACTAGAGTAGACAGGAAATGCGGATGGACAACTTCCAAAAGGTGCAGCAAGGACAGAAACAGCAAGCCACTTGAACAGTCACCCCAGGTCTCACAGCAACTTTGGTACATCCAGTTTTGGCTAAGGCCAAGAGAACTTGAAAGACCACAACAGTTATTAAATATGAATCACAGTAAACACTATTTAGTCCATTAACATTTAGCAAGATTAAAAGAAACTATTCTATTTTCTATCTTAAATTTGTGAGTCTAAAGTCCTATATGTAACTTATCTTTAAGCATAACTAATGAAAGCTATAACCATAACTATCTGTCTTCAACTCCTTCAAAGACAACAGAAGGATAATATATAAGCTCTAGAAATGACAGAGACAACTCACTGCCTGGTCACCTGAAGTTCTTTTGTAATCTTTCATCTTCAGCCCATAGGCCATCGTGTGTCTAGCAGACTCTTCAGCAAACCAGGAAACTTTGTATGGCAGTTTGTCAGTCATTTTCTTCTGTGTCCTCCAGACTGTCTGGCAGACTCTTCCATGAAGCAGGAACTCTATAGCAATGTCCATCTTGCATCTGCAGTCACTTTTCTGTGGGTCCTGCACGTCCAGTTTATACAGCATTAAGTTAAAAAGTCCAGACAAGAGCTGTATCTTGTCCAAATGGCTAGTCTTGCCATAATGGAAGCAAACTCCATAACGAGCTTCTTCAATGTCCATCTTCCTTTCTGGTGCAGGTGGTATTGCCAAGAGCAATTATGTCTCACTGTCACAAAAACCCTAAACAATTTTAAATGCCATATTCTGTAGGTCTTAGAAAGGTTTGAAGAATGCCTATCTATCTCAAATACATCTCTGTGTATCTTGAAAACCTAACTCACCAAGCTATAAGTTTTGACTATTATAGGCAATTATGTAAAATCTGTACTAAATTATACATTACATTTTTAAATGAGCTATATAAACACAATACATAAACAAGAAGGGAAATATACATATCACAACATTGACCTTAAATTATATTAATAAATGAAAATCCATTCCAAAATGAAGTATTCATATCTATACCATATCCCCTTTTTACCTTTAAAAAGATATTGGTTGTGATCATTAACCATTTATAACCAAATCCATTTAAAAGAAAACAAACATTTATAAATGATATTTGGGAATTTGGGCGTCGTTCCTTCCAAACTACTTCTTGCTGACAGGGGGCGCTGTCATGGGGGATCCTGAGAAGATGCAGAAATTTTGGCTGTAGTCTGCAAGGCTGCTTTGTTTAAGCTGTTTTGAATGTTGGATCACCAGAAACTCTGTTTCAGGGGGTCTGGCTTGATCAAACCACATTAGTCTGTAAGGAATCCACAGTTTTTTATTTTCTGTGGAAACAAAAATAGAAATCATTTTCCCCAGTAACTTGTCCTTGAACTTAAATTTTTGAGGCAAAGCATTTTTGGAACATATAAATTGAATTAATCCACCAGTATTTCCTTTAACAGTTATTGTTTCCTCAGCAGTCAAACAATGCAAAGACAATGTAATACCATACAGTATCCAGATTCTCTCTGAGCTTTTCATTTTTACATGGCTTTATTATTACTCCGTTTCTTTTACTTTTTATTTTTTGAGGCAGGGTTTCTCTGTGTAACTCTTATCTGTCCTGGAATTCACTCTGCATACCAGGTTTACTTTGAAATCACAGAGATCTGCTTGCTTCTGTCTCCCAAGTGTTGGGATTAAAGGTGTGTGCCACCACACCCAGTTCCTCTTTGTCTCTTAAAAACCATTTTTTTTCCCAAGCCTGCATTTATTTTAAAACACTTTAAACCTTTAGAGGTTTTTCTTAATATGAATCTGTCTTTACTGTAAATCTTTATCTTTTTTGGCCATGAGTCTTTAACTGTTAAACAAAAACATTGTTAAAATGAAAGTCTTTGTTGTTTCTGCCACGGTTATCAAAGATGGTGGTGAGTATTTTACTGCCAGCAGTGAGAACTGTGCTCACTGCCTTAGTCTGCATGCTGCCGGCTTGGAGATGTGGTCACTGCCATTGCAAGCTCTCATACACACCAATAAATTGTTAGCAGTGCTTCTTAAGAGCTGTGCGGTTTTTTGCCGCTTATGCTGAGTCAGGAATCTTTCCTTAAAGGAGCACCACGAATATCTGCTTGTCTCTTGCAAAGCAGAGTTCAACCGAGAAAAATGCTGTTACCAAGAAACCTTGCTTGTCTCTGTTCTTTTGTTTCTAAAACCCTTTTTTAAGCTTTTTTTAAATTTTAAGTGGAAGTTCTTACTAGCCACGTGGGCGCCATTTGGAAGGAGTACGGTTTTTCTGCCTGCCGCATGGTCTTGTCCTGCTGCCATGCCGCCAGCCCCAAATAACGCACAGAGATTCTGTATTTGATATTATGCCAGGTGCTAGTTTCTTATTGGCTAGCACTATCTTAATTATTAACCCATTTCTATGTATTTCCACGTGGTCTTACCAGGGAGAGGCGGCTGGCGGTTCTATTCTCTCCAGGCTTTCCATCCTGACTCCTCCTTACTACTTCCAATTTCCTCCTTGTCTCCTAGTCCCTCCTATCTTCCTTTCCTATTGGCCAACAGTGCTTTATTTATTAACCAGTATGAGAAACATATACAGAATGACTCCCATCATCTCCTCTATTCTGTCTAAATAAAAAGAAAGGTTTTAACATTAACATAGAAAATATATAACATAACAGTTATCAAATAAGAATCACAGTTGACAATATTTAGTCCATTAACATTTAGTAAGATTTAAGAAAATATTCCATCATGTATTCTATCTTTGTGAGTCTAAAGCCCTATGTGTAACTTATCTTTAAGCATAACTAAGGAAAACTATAACCATAACTATGTGTCTTGAACTCCTTCAAAGACCACAGAAGGATAATATATAAGCTATAGAAATGACAGAGACAACTCACTGCCTGGTCACCCGAAGTTCTTTTTTAATCTTTCATCTTCAGCCCATAGGCCATCGTGTGTCTAGCAGACTCTTCAGCAAACCAGGAAACTTTGTATGGCAGTTTGTCAGTCATTTTCCTCTGTGTCCTGCAGACTGTCTGGCAGACTCTTCCATGAAGCAGGAACTCTATAGCAATGTCCATCTTGCATCTGCAGTCACTTGTCTGTCTAAATAAAATCCCACTTCTGACACCAGATATCGTGGTTAAATAAGGAGTAGGATAAACAAATAGGCAGAATAGATGTTTATTTAGGGAGAAATAACTTACAAACTACACAGATAAACACCAGGAAATTCAACCCAATCCTCTCCCTGTCCGAGTCACACCAGCAAGAGAGCTTTTACTGGCTCTCCAATCGACTTCCTTCCACAGGTCACTTCCGCCCATGGCTCCACCCCAAATGGGCGTGTTCAGTGCCACAGAAGGACTATCTCACTACACAGGGGTTTGTGTCAGTCCCATGTTGGATTCCCAGCTATAAGTCTGGAGCACCATTAGCTCCTCCTTGTTCAGGTCAGCTGTGTCTATGTGTTTCTGCAGTGTGGCCTTGTCCTCCCTCTCTGCATCTGAATTCCAGTTTTGCTTAGTGTTTAGTTGTGCATGTATGCTTCTGTTTCCATCAGCTACTAGATGAGGGCTCCATGATGGTGGATAAGTTAGTCGTTGATCTCATTGTCAGGGAAGGGAATTTATGGTAGCCATTACACTGTTGCACAAATTGTTGGGGTCACTCTTGTAGGACTCTGGACATTTCTCTAGGTTCAGTTTCCTCTTCTAACCTATAATGGATCCCATTTTTATAGTCTCTGTCTCTCTTCTCCTCTCCTAGCTATCCTCTTCTTTTCTTTTCTCTTCATGTCTCTTTTCAAGTCCATTCCTTTTCTGACCAAATGTTCCTAGTCCAATGTTCTTTACTCACCTACTTCTTTCCTTTTGATAGTTCACTCTCCACTCACTACTCCCCAAATCCCATATGCTCTGGGGACCATGTTCCTTCATGCTTCTGTGAGTGACCTTATAAGAAACTCTTAGAATCCTCCTTGAATCCTAGTTTCTCTGGCAGTGTGATTTGTACGGTGGTTATCTTTTGCACAATGTCTAAATTCCACATATGAATGAATACATACCATGTATATCTTTCTGTGACTGGGATACCTCATTCAGGATGGTTTCTTCAAGTTCCATCCACTTGTCTGTGAGATTCAAGATTTCATTGTTCCTCCCCACCCCCCCCCCGGCACAGAGTAGTATTCCCTTGTGTAAATGTGGCACATCTCCTTAATACATACTTCAGTTGAGGGGCATCTAAGTTGCTTCCATGTTCTTGCTATTATAAATAATATTGCTATGAATATATGTGAGCACAAGTCTTGGTTCCATGGATGTGGATCATTTGGGTATGTGCATAAGAGGTAGGTTACTGGGTCCTGTGGTAGACTGATTCCCATTATCCTGAGGGAACAGCCATGCTAGTCTGCAAAATGGCTCTTCAAGTTTACAGATCCACCTGCAAAGCATAAGTTGTCATTGCTGTTTCCAATTTTAGCCATTCTGACAGCAGTAAGATGGTATCTTAAAGTTGTTTTAATTTGTATTTCCTTGTTAGCCAAAGATATTGAACACTTTCTTAAGTGTATTTCATCATTCCCCCTATTTAGAGTTCTCCATTCAGTTCTATACCACATTTCATAGAATTATTTGGTGTTTTGTTGACTAGTTTCTTGAGTTCTTTGTATATTTTGGAGATCAGCCCTTTGTCGGATATAGGATTGGTGAAAATCTTTTCCCAATCTGTAGGCTGCCATTGGGTCTTGTCCACTGTGTTCTTTGCCTTAGAGAAACTTGTAAGTTTCAATAGATCCCATTTATTATTTGTTGATCTCAGTGTCTATGCTTCTGGAGTTATTGTCAGGAAACAGTCTCCTGTACCAATTAGTTCAAGAGTACCTCTATTTTTTTTCATAAGAGGTTCAGTGTGGATGGATTCATGGAGGGATCCATTTGTACTTGTGTTTTGTACATGGCTATAGACATAGATCTATCTTCATTCTTCTATATACCATCATCCATTTGTACCAGCACCACTTGTTGAAGATACTTTCCTTATCCCATTGTGCACTTTTAGCTGTTTTGTCAAAAGTCAGGTGCTCATATGTGTGTGGGATAATACCAAGATTTTCTATTAAATTTCATTGAGCTACTTGTCTATCTTTGTGCTAATACAAGGCTCTTTTCAGAAATATAGCTCTGTAGTAGATCTTAAAGTCAGGGATGATGATGCCTCGTGAAGTTCCTTTATTATACAGGTTGTTTTGGCTATTCTTGTTCTTTTGTTTTTCAATATAAAGTTGATTATTATCTTTTCAAAGTCAGTGAAGAATTGTGCTGGCATTTTATTAGGTATTGAATTGAATCTGTAGATTGCCATTGAGAAAATTGCCATTTTTACTATGTTTATTCTACCTATCCATGAGATGGCGAGATCTTTACATTTTCTGGTGTTTTCTTTAATTTATTTTTGTAAATACACAAATTACTATTATATAGGTCTTTCACTTGTTTGATAAGTGTTATCCAAAGGTAGTTTATGTTGTTTGTGGCTATTGTGCAGGGATTGTTTCTCTGATTTCTTTATTAGCCCCTTTGTTGTCTGCATATAGAATGGCTACAATTTTTTTTTTTTTTTAGTTTATCTTGTATGCTGATACATTGCTGAATGTGTTTTTCAGCTGTAGGAGTACCATTAGCCCCTTTGTTGTCTGCATATAGAATTGCTACAATTTTTTTAGTTTATCTTGTATGCTGATACATTGCTGAATGTGTTTTTCAGCTGTAGGAGTACCATGGTCGAGTTTTCTGGTTGCTTATGTAAACTATCATATCTTCTGAAAATAGAGAAAGATTGAATTCTTCCTCTCAATTTGTATCCTCTTGATATCCTTTTCTTGTCTTATTTCTTTAGCTACCACTTCAAATACAATAATGAAGATATATGGAGACAGAGGGCAGCCTAGTCTTTGTACTGATTTTATTGGAATTGCCTTAAGCTTCTCTACATTCAGCTTGATATTTTCTCTGTGTTTACTACATATTGCTTTTATTATGTTTATATAAATTCCTGTTATCCCTGAACTCTACAAGACCTTTAACATGATAGGATGTTGAATTTTGTCAAAGGTTTTTTCTACATCTAGAGAGATGATCATGTGATTTTTTTCATTTTTAGTTTGTTTATATAGTGGTATATTTGAAATATTTTCATATGTGAAGCCATCCCTGCAACCCAAGGATGAAGCCTACTTGATCATAGTAGATGATTTTTCTGATACATTCCTGGATTCGTTTTTCCCATATTTTCTTGAGTATTTTTGCATCAATGTGCAGGAGGGATATTGTTCTGTAATTTTCTCTTAGTTGTGTCTTTGTGTGAATGGGTATCAAGGTGATTGTAGCCTCAAAAAAAGTGTTTTGTGATAAAACTTCTGTTTCTCTTGTTTGGAACAGTTTCAAGAGTATTAATATTAGCTCTTCCATGAATTTTCGGTAGAATTCTTCACTGAAGAATACATCTGGCTCTGGGATTTTTTTATGTTGGAAGGCTTTTTATGATTGCTCC
Organism: Phodopus roborovskii; assembly: GCF_943737965.1. NCBI lineage: Eukaryota > Metazoa > Chordata > Mammalia > Rodentia > Cricetidae > Phodopus > Phodopus roborovskii. Next base: position 82,813 of record NW_026125823.1, read on the forward strand.
TACTTTGTTAGTTGCTATAGGTCAATATAAGTTGCTTGTCTAATCTTTATTTAATTTTGTTAAGTAAGAGTTATCCAGAAATTTGTTCATATCCTTTGAATTTTCAAATTTTGTGGAGTATAAGTTTTTAATATAACATGAAAATTGCCAGGATTTCTTCAGTGTCTACTGTTCTGTACCCCTTTTTGTTTCTGATTTTGTTAATTTTCATTTTCTCTCTTTGCTTTTTGTTTAGTTTGGATGAAGGTTTGTCTCCCTTGTTAATTTTCTGAAAAAAAGCAACTCGTTATTGAATTGATTTTTTTTTTTGTATCGTATTCCTGCTTTCTACTTTATTGTTTTCAGCCCAAAAATTGATAATGGGGCCTACTCCTGAGGGTTAAGTTTGCTTCATTTGTGTCCTAAGGTTTTCAGGTGTATTGTTAATTCTCTAATGTGTCTCTCATCCGTTTTCTTCATATGGGCACTGAATGCAATCAACTTCCTCCTTAGCAGTGATTTCAAGGTGTCCCATGAATTCATGTATGTTGTATCCACAACCTCATTGAATTTTAGAAATTCCTTAAATTCTTTATTTTTTTCTTAGACCCAAGTATCATGAAATTGAGCATTATTCAGTTTCTATGAGTATGTAGGGTTTCTGTGATTTCTTGTTGTTTTTATTGAATTCCAATTATAAAGCATGGTGGTCTGATAAGAAACAGGGTAATATTCAAATGTTTTTGTATCGGGTGAGGATTTTTATGTTGCCTAGTATATGTTCAATTTCAGAGAATGTTCCATGTGGAGCAGAGAAGAAGTTATATTCTTTTTGTTTGGATGGAACGTTCAATAGATGTCTGTGAAACACAATTGAGACATAACTTCTGTTAGTTCTTTTGTTTCTTTGTAAAGTTTCTGACTTGTGGTCCTGTCTAGTGGTGAGAGTGGGGTGTTGAAGTCTCCCACTCTAAGTGTGTGTGGTTTTATGTGAGGTTTGAGTTTTAATACCATTGCTTTTACGACTGTGGGTGTGTTTGTATTTGGGGCATAGGGGTTCAGAATTGAGGTTTTGTGCTTAGGATTTCTCCTGTGATGAATACAAAATGACTTTTTTTCATCTCTTTTTATTTATTTTGGTTTGAAGTCTAATTTGTTAGGTATTAAGATAGCCAAACCTGCTTGCTTCTTGGGTCCAGTTGATTGGAAGATCTTTTCCAAGCCCTTTACCCTGAGTAACATCTATCTTTGAAGCTTAGATTTGTTTCTTGTGTTCAGCAGAAGGATGGATTCTGTTTCCGTATTCATTCTGTTAGGCTTTCTCTATTTATTAATGAGATAATACCATTAACATTGAAGGAAAGGAAGGGATATTGTTGGTTAATGATTTTTGTTTATGATTTGATGTTGGCAGTGGTTTTGTGTATATATTTACTCTGCTTTCCCCTTGGATTCTTTTGAAGTTAGATTATCTATTTCCTATGGGTTTTTGAGCTGTGCACATGCCACAGGCAGAACATGATCTGGAGCCAATCCAGGGAATTTCCAGGTTAGGGTGTGGGCGGAATTTCACGCAAATTTTTCCCAGACTCACCTCTAGCAGAATCCTGGCAATGGGGGGTCATAGATCCTGGTACACAGAGTTTCAAGTGGTTCCTGCATGGATAGGCAGATCTAGCCAGGGCCTGACACTCTCCTTCTGAATCCTCTCTAGCAGAGGCCCAGCGATGGAGGGCAAGCATCCAGCACCATGGACTCAGGATGGTGGCAATGATATGTGGATCTAGCTGGGGCCTGGCATTCTTCAAGTGAGGCCTCTAGCCAATGATGGTATCTGTTTTTCTAGCTTTTTCTTTTTAATTTTTTTTTATTTTTTTGAGACCCCATTTTTTTTGTGACTCTGCTGCTTGTACCACAACTATATCTCGTATACCATGCTTGTCTTGAACTCACAGAGATAGGCTTCCCATCTGCCTCCTGAACACTAGCGATAAATTAATCTGCCACCACCACCCAGCTATTGGCATCTTTTTAAATATGTTCTTTAAACACATTAATGCTTGTATCTCTGTGCTGCTGCTCTCCTATGTTTCTTAGATTTTACTTATTCCATTCCATTTGTCAAGTGATGTTTATTATTGATTTCTGGGTAGAGCAAAGTTTTTTGTAACTTTGGGTTGTCTTATGCTGTATAATTGATAATTGTTTTGAACTCCCAATCCTGCTTCTCATGTACAATGCTGGGAAGAAAAACCTACACTTCCTTCCTGCCTGGCCCTTAACTGGTAAATTAGAAGGAAAATAGACCAGAAAATGAGTGAACACCCAAGATCTCTGATTAGTGTGGGGACTTATATATGAAGAGGGATTTGTGCAAGGATTGAGTTCATGACCCACTTGGATACTAGTGGAGTCACAGTGCAGAAAGGGAGAGGAAGGATATAAGCTGAGATGTCCTCCTTCAATGATAGTTGAGGTGAGCAATGTGGAATCAGTTAATCATTCCTACATAATCCATAATTTTCCCGGTGGGCAGTTTCTTGGAATCCCCAGATGAGGGCTATCAAGAATCTGGATAGAGGAGAGACCTTGTCATGAATACAAATTGCTATAGTTAAAGTATTAAGCCAAAATGGGTCTGGGTGAACTATTGTGGACTATGTAACAGGGCTGATATTTTTTGTGGTTTTGGATGTACAGTCTGAGAGAAATGGTTTGCTCTATTGGTGTGCTCTATTGAAACCACATGGAGCTCTGCTTATTAGGCCCATGGACACTGTGGCCTTAGTCAGTAATGTTAATGGGATTGCCTGTTTTCCCCCTGTACTCCACTGCTTGAGTAGCCTTCTGAGGTCGTCCTATCGAATGGTAAATCCTGCTGACTTTTTAGAAGTCTATCGTTTCCTTCCATTTTCACATAGATGTAGTATACAAGAAGCTATTCCTCATGAGAAGCTTACTTAGAATAACACATGGATTAACTAAACATATCTGTATAAATAATTGGTATCCAAAAATAAAGTTTTTAAGAAGCTTGTTCCCAAAAATTACACTCAGGGCATCCAATCATGTAGTTTAAGCAGGGATAATCAACAGGACATAAGGACATTGCCACAGACTTAATAAATAAGTAAAGAAATATGTCTGTATAGACAAATTTTGTTCATTTCTGGTAATGATCAAAAAGGAAAGATCCTACAACAGATGGTTATTTTTGTTGTTATTGGTTTTTTTTTGAGACAGAGTTTATTAGTGCAATAATAAATAGCCTTAGTTGTTTTAGGAGACAGATACTGCAAGTAGGGCCAGTAAGGCAATGTAAGCTTTCAACAGAAAAGATAGCACCATAATATTTCATAGTACAGGAGTAACTTCGAACAGCAGATCTGGAGGGAGAAGTCTTAGAAGATGAGAAAAGTAGGGAAGGCAGAACAAAGAAACGATTAAAGCTGGTGCTGGGAGTTATGTGTATATCCTTCATTCCTTGAAGAGACTTGTAAAGCTGCCTCTTGTGGCCTTAATGTGCAATATCATCACAATTTTTGATTCATTGTTTCAATTGATGATGATGACATCCTTCATGACTGGTGTCTGGCCATGCTTCCTTCTCAGTAAGTGCTACATAACCTCTTTCTTGTGACAGTTAGCAATTACCGACTTATTTATTTACTTTTAAATTATTTAAATGACAGATAATGCCATCACCGATTATGATCAGGGTGAAAATATCTGTCAGGGACAAGGATAGGAAATTTGTACACCTGGGCAAAGCATTTTCTTAATGTTCTATGCATCTCCCAGAGTACTAGTGATGCTGCATGATTGAGTCCAGAAGACTGCATGGTGCCTTCCAAGAAGTACAAGAACTTCACCAAGGCCGGCATGGTGGTCTGGGTGTTGACTACCTGTTCTTCCTCCACGTCTTCACATCTTATGTGATCTACGATGAAAAGACTTAGTGGCACAAGGAGGTCGGCACCATCACCGAGACCTCGCAAGCGGATGACAACCCAGAACATGGAAGTACATGTCTCTCTCAGCTATGCTGGTGATGCCCCAACTGCCGCCATCTTTTCAGCTGATACCAACATTTGGCTAATACTGCTAAGCTAGGAGTGGGCCCAGGTCTTGCCTCACCAGAAAAGAGATTCAGGCGCTGGTGACGATGTCAGGCCAACAGAATTCATCAGGCAAGACAGTATGATTATCTGAGAATGACCTTGTGGAATTTTTAAAAATCCTTGATGACAGCATAGTTTTTTCTTATCTGGCAAGTCTGCCCAGGAATTGATGATACAAAAAAAGGTCAATGACTTACATATGTAAATATGTAATTATTAAATTGTTTTATTATATAATCTGTGAACCCTGAAGTTTGGTGCCACCTTGTGTGACTCAAGTGTGACAGATGATCTACCTATCTGATTATTTCATTCTTCAAATCTCTTTTTCTGCTCCAGGAAGTGTGGAGTCGGGATCCACCTTGTTGGTGTTAAAGAATCTCTCGTGATTTCATTTTTTATTTCTTTATTTAAATCAATGTGGATATCATTTCGTTATCTCTCTAGGGGTGAATCATGAGAAATTATCTCTTTATTCCTTCATTTTATTGTTCAAATCTATGATTAAGAAATGAAAGACTCTTCAGTATTGAGCAATCGTTTAGGCTCCACGTATAAAACACCATCCACTTGATTAATCTTTATTCATTTAATTATGAAAATCTGTCATTATGTATTCAGTGGTCACTGGAGTTTTGAGCTTCCTTATGGGAGTCCATCGTGCCAGGCCATCACATTATATAATACTACACTTACTTATTTAACTGTTAAACTAGTTAATTCCAAATAATAATTCATCATTTAATTAATGTATTTAAAATACAGTTAATGTTATGGACCCTAAGTCCCTTTTGGAGTCAGATTTTGGGAGTTGATGATGTAACATCATGTCATCACTCATCATTTAGGTATGTAAATAGATCATTACATCAGCGATAGTTTTAGGACTTTGGTGCCACCTCTTCGTTGTTAATATAAAAACGCCAACTAATTAATTATCAATTTAATTTTTAAAAAAAAATCATTATTCTAGGAAGAGATCAGTCGGACTTCTCCATGTGGGATTTAAGTATGCACCACCCTGTCATTATTTAATCATTTTTCATTATATATTAATTACTTAAATCTATGAAGATGTTGTTCTTTTGCCTGGAATCTGGCCATTCTAACCCTGGGAGTTAATCGCGGGGAATTATTTAATTATATAAGTACTACTTCCTTGACAATCACTGGAGGATTGGGTTTCACCTTATGAAAGTTAAGTATGCAGGACTATCCGATTATAAACTTATTATATTGGGTAAGTTATGATGATGTCATCCTTTATTTGGCTGCTGTGCGATTGACACATCAGGA
>NW_026125824.1:0-63315 GCF_943737965.1 Phodopus roborovskii
CAAGAAGATAGCAGAAAATGGAAAGATCTCCCATGCTCTTTGATAGGTAGGATGAACATAGTAAAAATGTCAATCTTGTCGAAATCAATCCATAGATAATGTGCCATCCCCATTAAAATCCCAGCACAGTTCTTCACGAACCTTGAAAGGATAATAATATTGGACTTTGTGGGAAAACCAGAGAACCAGGATAGGCAAAAAAAAAAAAAAAAAAAAATCCTGTACAATAAAGGGAGTTCAGGAGGCATCACCATTCCCAACTTTATGATCTACTACAGTGCAATATTCCTGAAAAGTGCCTTGTATTGGCAACAAAATAGAGAGTAGACCAGTGGAATTGAATAGAAAACCTGATAATAACCGCACTTTACCTTGAACACCTGATTTTTGACAAAACAGTTAAAACTATACAATGGGAGGAGTGATCAGGAGACATGACCATCCCCGAGTGTACGCTCTAATACACAGCTATAATCCTGAAAACTGCCTGGAATTGCCACAAAATAAAGAAAGAAAACAAAAAGTTAGACCAATGGAATGGAATTAAAAATTCTGATATAAACCCACACTCGTATGAGCACCTGATTTTCAACAAAACAGCTAAAAGTATACAATGCAATGAGGAAAGCATCTTCAGAGATGGTTTTGGTACAATTGGATGATGGTGTTTATAAGACTGAACATAGACCGAAGTCTGTCTACCATAAACAAAACTCAAGTCCAAAGGGATCAAAGACCCTCAACATCAATGCAGCGACTCTGAACCTCTTAGAGAGAAAGTAGGAGGTACCCTTGAACAAATTAGTATAGGAGACCGGTTCCTGAACATAACTCCAGGAGCACAGACACTGAGGGCAACAATTAAAGAATGGGACCTCTTCAAACTTAGAAACTTCTGTAAGGAAAAGGACACAGTAGACAAGACAAAATGGCAGCCTACAGACTAGGAAAAGATTTTCACCCATACTATATCAGACAAAGGGCTAATCTGCAAAATATACAAAGAAAGCAAAACTCTAATCAACAAAACACCAAACAACCATATTAAATAATGTGGTACAGAACTGAAGAAATAATTCTCAATAGATGAAATAAAAAAAACCTTAAAAAAACTTAAGAAAGTGTTCAAAATCCTTGGCTACGGGGAAATGCAAATCAAAACAACTTTGTGATGCCATCTTATTCCTGTCACAATGGCTAATATTAGAAACACCAATGACAACTTATACCAGAGAAGACATGGAGAAATGGGAACACTCCTCTACTGCTGGTGGGAGTTTAAACTTGTACACCCATTTTGGAGATCAGTATAGCAGTTCATCAGGAAAATGGGAATTAGTTTACCATTCCCTTCTTAGACATATTCCCAAATGATCCACATCCATGCAACAAAGACATCTGCTCAGCTATGTTTATAGCAGCATCTTTTGTGATAGCAGAACCTGGAAGTAACCTAGATGCCTCACGTTTGAAGAATGGATAAAGAAGAGTGGCACATCTTCACAATGGAATACTACTCTGTAGAAAAAAAATAATGGAATCTTGAAATTCACAGGCAAATAGATGGGTCTTGAAGTAACCATTCTAAATGAGGTAACCCAATCACAAAAACATGAACACAGAATATTCTCACTCATATATGGATTCTAGAGCTAGATCAATGGATCACCAGCCTATAATTCACACCACCGGTGGAACTAGGATACAAGGTGTATTCTAAAAATTCATATGAAGTCCCTCACAGAAGGTTGAAAGGAGAAGTCCCCCAGAGCACATGCGAGGTTGGGAGGTCACAGAATGTAAGAGAATTAGGAGAAAGAGAGTGGGAGGGGGAAAGCAGGTGATCCTATGAAGATTGAGTCAGGGTAGGAATAGAAGACAGAAGATAGAGAGAATGAGAGTGAGAGAGAGAGGAGAGAGAGAAACAGCATAAAAGAGGGAGCCATTAGTGGTTTTAGAGAAAACTGAATCTAAAGAAAGGCCTAGAGACCTACAAACCTGTTGCCAACTAACAATTTGAGCAACCATGGAAAGGCTACCATAAATTCCCTTGAGTCCTGAGATCAACAACTACCTTATTCACCATCAGGGAACCCTCATCTAGTACTGTTGGAAACAGAAGCAAATACCCATATCTAAACACTGAGTCGAACTAGCATGTAGATGCAAGGGAGAGGAAAGACCAGGTTGTAGAAACATACATACAGCTGACCTGATCAAAGAATAGATAACAGGCCTCTACACTGATAACTTGGCATCCAGAATGGGACTGACTCAGGTGTCTCTGAATATGAGTCTCAGCCAGAAGGACTGTGCAGTCTTGGGGACCTCAGAGAGTGGATCCAGGATGTATTGTAGTGCAAAAAGGAACTTGCAGACACATGGAGAGACTCCCTTAACCTAGAAACAGGAGAGAAGTCCTAGCCCCTACTTCAACTGACTTGACAGATATCCATGAACCCACCAGGATGGCATTGCCATTCATGTGGAATTGGGGTGGGGGAATGGATGGGAGGGTGGTCAGGGTTCATGAGAGGGGGCAGCCTGAGGAATGGAGGAGGGAGAGGGAACTGGGATAGATATGTGAAATAAAAACTAAGTTAGAAAATTAAAACAACAAAACAAAGAAACAAACAAAAAAATCACCCGGGCCAAGAACTAACGGGTTGCTGGTAATGCAGAACACCAGGGTAAACAGCACCAGCTCTTCCTGGTACAGAAGTCCTAAGCCATGCTCATCCAGGAGCCATGCTGGGTTGTTGATGGGCTATGTGCATATGGCCAGCTTTTGGGCAGTCAGAGAGGAGAGGAATTCTGAATCCCTAGCAGCAAATGAAGTTGCCCCAGCCCATCCCTCCTCTCCTCAGGTGGCAGTGACTGTGATTGTAGGGACAGGGGTGGAGGTGATGGTGGGGAGGTGGAGGATAAGGGGTGTTGGGGAGAATAACTTTGGTAAAGATTTTTATGTCAACTAAAAATACAACTAATAAAATAGATGGTAAATAGATGTGATGGGTATGTGCAAACTTGTTACAATCAGTCTGAAGCAAAGAAGTCAAAGTACGATAACAGTGGTCCTGTAGACAGGTCAAAAGGCCTGTAGATTTATAGGTCAATGCAACTCATCAAAGCTGCACAGATAACATCAAAAGGAACTTCAGGTTTTATGAGTATGATTCCACTTCTCTGGGCAATAAAACGTAGAACAGGAAAAAAGGCTTGGCCAGATCCATAAGAGTCAAAAAGAGATAAAAATAAAATTATAATAGTGAAAGATAACATAAAAGGAGAGCTGGTGTACCCCGCATAATCCGAATAAGGACCCAACAGTTAAGAGAGCAGAAGTTGCAGAAAGGCTCAGGGGAAAGCACCAATGTAAGAACGTACAGTCAGGAATTAAATAAATAAGATGTTCACTTAAGGCATGTACCTCTGAGTAAGAGTCACTGATCAGAAAAAAAGAAAACTAAAAAGAGAAAAGGAGAGATTTTTCTATGCTAGGGATGTCAGAGAAAATCAGAGAAAGAGACTACAGGTAATGTAAAAAGATATAGAGGTTCAAAGGAAAGTCGTAAAAAAGTAAGAACAAGATGGAAACTGTTTGCTATGGGCTCTCAATCTACAAATATATATTTAAGATTAGTAATATGAGTTAAAAATTTTGAACATACTAGGTTAATTGTTTAAAATTTCTGTTTATTTCTCTCAAGAAAAATATATGTACTTGGTGAAAAGGTCTATCTGTGTTTCCTGTTAGAAACCTGTTTTATTACAAGAATATAGCTAAAACAAAAATGGTTTAAATGTTTTTGTTATCTAATGCTAACAGTCCTCAGCTCAAAATTTACCTCTGAGTGGTGGTCATTAAATTCAGATTATCAGAAAATCAGATGTCTTTTTAATGTAGATGACATTAATACTCTTCTATGTCTAAAGCTGTTAAAAATTGAAACTAGTTAAAAAGTTACAATTATTAACACTGGAAATTAACATAAATTAACATGCACCAAGGTAACAATAGATTTAAAGGCATAAAGTGTGCTTAAATTAGACATCACAAAAAGAAATTACAGTAAGTTGAATTGATGTATAAAACAGTTTTTAAATGTTTAAATTCAGAAGGTTACATCATATTTGTGCGTTTTTTACATTGTTAATGTATTACTTAAATCAAAGGGCTGAAATTTAAGATCACAGCTATACACTGTATGTACTAACCAAAAGTGGAGATGCTCATTTTTTTATGACACCGAAGGCAATCTGTCCTTGTTTTTGCTAAATTTTGTAAGCATAAGTTACTTAGATAAACTGAGTCACATAGCTGTTTTATGTTTCCTTAAAGGAGTTTGAAATTAAAATGAGTATTTTTAAAGCTAAATGTGACAATGCAAAGTTCTAGTTTTATAAAAGCTGGTAACCTATTATAAAAGGTTAAGAAACACAAGTTACCAGCAATCCTTATAGATTAATTGTTGGTTATAGTCAAACTAAGTATTAATGATTAATAACAGGAATAAACCTCACTATGTCTCCTATACATGTTGTAAATGTGTAAGCTTAAAGCAAGTAACTTACATCCAAGTCATCTATTAAGATCTACCTAGAAAGACTTCTAATACTACAGAGATCTTTAGAATAAGGCATTTAAATGTTAACTAAAAAGTTGTAATAACATCAAACAATGATTACAGAACCTAACAATTACCCAAGGTCTCTAAAGAACATTTTGGGGCAGCCTGAATTGTCATGACATGGACTTGGTAGCAAGATGCTCAAACACAATGCCTGGTGCTAGATAGGACCCAGCTCAGACTGTGTTGTAGGGTACTGGAAAATTGTCTGTGCCACCTTTGCCTAGACAAAATAACGTCAGAGTTTTCCAAGTCCTAGTTACACAGAGAAAAACAACGAACAAGTAACAAAAAATAAGCAAACCAAAAAATCTCTCACATTATGTACTTGGTGAAAAACTCCCCTCAATGCCATAGACAATTGGTTATGGTAGGAATATAAGGAATAGTCCCTGCCGTTTTATTTAATACATTCAAAATTTACATAAAATTTATCCTTCTCAGATCTCTGATACGACTGATGGCTTGACTAAACCAAACTTTGTGAGATTGACAATATTAGGTGGCCTTAATATGGCTCCTAAATAAGGATCTAAAAATATAAAGACATAAAACTACTTTTAGAGCAATTATTTGTTAATTATGCATACAGTGTTCTGCCTGCATATATCTGCAGGTCCAAAGAGGGTATCAGATCTCATAATAGATGTTTTTGAGCCACAATGTAATTGTTGGGAATTGAACTCAGGACTTCTAGAAGCGCAGCCAGTACTCTTAATCTCTGAGCCATATCTCTAGCTCAAGACATATAAGTCTTAAATATATAACAATAATTTACAATGTAAAAATTCAGAGCTTAACTTTTAATTAAGTTCTGAAAAGCTATCCAGGAGTGACTCCCAGCTGTTTCGTCACAAGCTCAAGTTTTTATATTTATTTTGGTTGTCATCTATGTGTAAATGTGAAGGACATTTCATCAGGACTAAGGTACTTCTGACCAATCTATACATGGATCTCTCATGACAGAAGAAAAATGTACAAGCTTCTAACCCAAATCTGTCATTTTTTGCTAGGACTCAAAGGCATAAGTACATTCCTGCTCTTTTACAGCTACCCAATTAATGCGGTTAAATAAGGATCAGGATAAAAAAATAGGCCGAATAGATGTTTATTCAGGGAGAAATAACTTACAACCTAGACAGATGAACACCAGGAAATTCAACCCGATCCTCTCCTGTCTGAGTCACGCTAGTAAGAGAGCTTTTCCTGTCTCTCCCTCTGATCTCCTTCCACAGGTCACTCCGCCCATGGCTCCATCCCCTAATTGGTGTGGTCAGTGCCACAGAAGGACTATCATCTCACTACACCCAGTATCTACTTTTTCTACAATACTGATTTAAGTACATATTGGTGATGATAATATATCTAAAACATTTATGTTATTTTATACAACACAGTTTATATAGGTTTCAGAGGATCAAATGTTGTAAAGCTGGGATCCACTTCTTACTGGTCAAAAGGACTGCCTACAAGCACAACTTGAACCAATACAGCCAATGTGAATCTTCAACAGGGTGTATAAACTAATGCCTCTGATAATTTTCCATTTCCTAAATCCCCCCCTCCTTTTTTTTTTTTTTTTTTTTTTTTAGTTTTTCTAGCATTTTACCCTTCTTGGGCCCAAGAAAACCCACTACAAAAGTAAGCAGGAAGAAGTACATGAAAGAATACTTTTCACCTTTTTCCTTGTTGAGATGCTATATCAAAAGAAAACTCCTATACATAGCGGGCTAGGTGACTAACCTGTACACCAAAAAAAAGACCAGAATTCTTTTACCTATTGGAGGCCCAAAAATTGAGCCTCTAATGTCAATAGGAAAGAGGGAATGTGATGGAAAAAATAATAACTAAAAGGTATAAAATTAGGACTTATGGCAATAAGGAAAAAATAAAGAGAACAAGAATTTCAGCCAGTAGATAAATTCCTGACTACAGTGTACAGAGCCCATATCCTGTTCTCAGGAGAAGTAAAAACAAAGAAAAACATCCAACTTTTCCGGTGTGCTTATCAATGTTACATAAACAAGTGACAGATACTATTAACTTAGATCCATGATGACCTAGTAAATAAACATTGTACTCTGTGAATTGCCTGTATCTTGGAAACCTTGTGAAATGAGACTAGTGGTCTCAATTTTCCCTTTCTGTTTACACTGCTAAAAATCCTTCAAAATTTTAAGCCACTACAATACTTTTCTGAGAGAATGAGGTCCCAGGTGGCTTGATTTTTAAGCATAAAAACCTTTTGCTTTTGCAGGCAGGAGTCACTTCCTTGGAGGTTGAGGAAACCCATAGTCATAATAGTAACAAGCTGCCTAAGGAGGCTTTTTAGGCTATAGAACTCCAGGTGACAGCTATTTGAAAATCAAAACACTGATGTGTCAGGGATATGCCTATATTACTTCCTTCTTACGTTTGCAGTGTTTTTGAGATGCAAATATGCTAAAATGCTAGACAATACCATCAGAAAGAATGGGAATTCAGAAAATCGAACATTTATCACAGGCATTAGTTTGTAGAACCTGTTGAAGATTCACATCAGCTGGACTGGTTCACCATAAGTCCAGGAAGAACAATATTCAGGAGTAGGCTGTAGTTAGCAACTGATGCTCATCTGCCAGAAGCACAAATAGGCTGCCAAATGTTCAAAGGGGGAACAGAAGTTAAAACGTATATATTTAATTGGAACGCTTAGTTTTTTACATTTAGTGATCAAGAGGGACAGGAAGACCAGGGAGAAAATTCCATCCTCAGGTTAGCTGTACTTATCTGCTGATGGGAGATGTCATTCTGAATATGTTTCTCATACTGGTTAATGAATAAAGCACTGTTGGCCAATATAAAAGGAAGATAGGAGGGACTAGGAGACAAGGAGGAAAGAGGAAGCAGTAAGGAGGAGTCAACATGGAGAGACCTGGGATACCAGAAGCCTGCCCTACTCCCCGGTAAGGAGACCATGTGGAAACACATAGAAATGGGTTAGTAATTAAGACAGAGCTAGCCGATAAGAAACAAGTAACTGACTAACAGAATTTTATCTAATTCAGGGTCTTGGTGTGATAATTGGGGCTGACATGCAGGTGGGACAAGACCAGCAGTGGAAGGGAAAAACCTTACTCCTTATAATCTGCAGTCCTTTTGACCTGTAAGAATTTGATCCAAGCTTTATGACATTTGATCCTCTGAAGCCAATATAAACTATGTTATATAAAAGGACATAAAAGTTTTAGATATATTACCATTACCAATCTATGCTGGAAACCCATATTGTAGAAAAATTAGATGTTGAGCATTTGTAATACAGCAGGAATATACATATGCCTTTGAGACATATATTCAGGCAGAACACTGTATGCATAATTAATAAATAAATGTTCAAAAACAACTTTTAAATCTTTCTATTTTTAGATCCTTATTTAGGAGCCACATTAAGGCTGCCTAACACTGCCAAGCTCACAAAGTTATGGTTAGCCCAGTTATCAATACGGTCAGACCTGAGAAGGATATATTTAATTAAATGACAGGGACCAGTCGATATACTCCTAGCCATAACAAATTATCTATAGCACTGAGGGCAGAAGTTCTTCACCAAGGACATAATGTGAGAGGGTTTTTTTTCTTTGTTTGTCTTTTCTCTGTGGAAGAGGGACATGGAAATCTCTCATCTTATTTTGTCTAGGCAAAGGTGCAAACAATTTTTCAGTACCCTGCAGCCTCTACAAAGTCTAAGCTGGGTCCTACCTGGCAGTAGACATTGTATTTGCACATCTTGCACCCTGGTCAGTGTCATAACAATCTATGCTGCCCTAATCTTCTTTAGAGGCCTAGGGTCATTGAAAGGATCTGTGATTCTTTGTCTGATATTGTTACAGCTTTTTAGTTAACATTTGGATGCCTTATTCTATACAGATCCCTGTAGTATTAGAAGTCTGTCTAGGTATATCTAAATAGACAACTTTGTATCAGTTACTTGTTTAAGCTTAAACTTTTAGAACATGTATGGGAGACAGAGTGAGGTTTATCCCAGTTATTAATCATTACTACTTAGTTTGATTATAGCGAACAGTTAATTTATAAGGATGGCTAGTAACTTGTGTTTCTTAACATTTTATAATAAGTTATAAACAGCTTTTATAAAACAAGAACTCTGTATTGTCAGGTTTAGCGTTAAAAATACTGATTTTAATTTCATACTCCTTTTAGGGAAACATGAAACATCTTTGTGACTCAATTTATCTAGATAGCTTATACTTACCAAATGTAGCAAAAAACAAGGACGCATTGTGTTTTGTATCATAAAAAAATGAGCACCTCAACTTTTTGATAGTACATAATGCTTATGGCTGTGATGTTAAATTTTAGCGCTTTGATTTAAGTACAAACATTAACAATATAATAAAAGCACAAATATCTTGTAACCTTATAAATTTAAACATTTAAATCTGTTTTTAAAAATGATTACATATCCTGTAATGTATTTTTGTGGTATCAAAAATAAACTGCCCTTTATATATTTAAACCCCTTATGAACTGGGTGATTGTTGAATTTATGTTAATTTCTAGTGTTAATAATTGTAAACTTTTAACTAGTTTCAGTTTTTAACAGCTTTGGCCAAAAAAAAAAAAAAAAAAAAAAAAAAAAACAGTATATCATCTACATTAAAAGACATCTGATTTTCTGATCATCTGAATATAATGGCCAGTTTTCAGAAATATATTTTGAGCTTAGGGCTGTTAGCATTAGACCACAAAAACATTTAAACTATTTTTGTTTTAGATATATTCTTGTAATAAAACAGGTTTCACATATAGACGTTTTTTCAGTTCATTAACATTTAGTAAGATTTAAAGAAAATATTCTATGATCTATCCTATCTTTGTGAGTCTAAAGTCCTATATGTAACTTTAATCCCAACTAAGAAATACTATAACCTTAACTATCAGTCTTCAACTCCATCAAAGAACACACAAGGATAATATATAAACTCTAGAATTGAAAGGGACAACTCACCTGGTCAGATCTGACATTCTTCTGTAATGTTCCATCTTCAAACTATAGGCCATGGTGTGTAGAGCAAGAGTAAGGAGTACGTTTTTTCTGCCCACCACCTGGTCTTGTCCCGCCACCCCGCCAGCCCCATTTAACACATTGAGACTCTGTATTAGATATAATTCTGTAGGCCAGGTACTTGTTTCTTATCGGCTAGCTCTGCCTTCAGTATTAACTCATTTCTGTTGATCTGTGTATTTCTCTTACAGGGGAGCCGGCCGGCGTACTGCTTTCTCCACACTCTCCATCTTGACTCTCCTCACTACTTTCTCTTTCCTCCTTGTCTCCTAGTCCCACCTATCTTGCTTTCCTATTGGTCAACAGTGTTTATTCATTAACCAGTATGAGAAACATATACAGAATGACATCTCCCATCATCTCCTCTTTTCTGTCTAAAATAACATGAAGGGTTTTAACCTAAACATAGCAAAATATATAACACAACAGTTATCAAGTAAGAATCACAGTTAACAATAGTTAGTGCATTAACATTTAGCAAGACTAAAAGAAACTATTCTATCATCTATCCTATATTTGTGAATCCAATATGTAACTTATCTTTAAACCTAACTAAGGAAAACTATAACCATAACTATTTGTCTTCAACTCCATCAAAGACCACAAAAGGTTAATATATAAACTCTAGAAATGACAGAGGCAACTCACTGCCTGGTCACCTGAAATTCTTTTGTAATCTTTCATCTTTAGCCCATAGACCATAGTGTGTCTAGCAGACTCTTTAGCAAAGCAGGAAACTTTAAACTGTCTTCTTGTATTGGCAGTTTGTCAGTCACTTTTCTCTGTGTCCTGCAAACTGTCTGACAGACTTTTCCATGAAGCAGGAACTCTGTAGTAATGTCCATCTTGAATCAGCAGTCACTTTTCTGTGGGTCCTGCATGTCCAGTTTATACAGTATAAAGTCAAACAGTCCAACAAGAGCAGTATCTTGTCCAAATGGCTAGTTGCTATATTGAAAGCAAACTCCATAACAAGTTTCTTCTATGTCCATCTTCCATCTTTCTTTTTGACTCAGGTGGTGCTGCCAGGAGCATTTATGTCTCACTGTCACGAAAACCCTAAACCTTTTAAATGCCATATTCTGTAGGTCTTTGAAAGGTTTGAAGAATACCTATTTACCTTAAATACATGTCTGTATATCTAGAAATCCTAACTAACTTAACTACAAGTTTTGACTATTATAGGTAACTAACTATGATCTGCACAAAATTATACAATATATTTATTACTGAGCTATATAAACACAATACCTAAACAAGAGAAATATAGATATTACAAAATTGACCTTAAATTGTATGAATAAATGAAAATCCATTCCAAAATGAAGTATTCATATCTATACCATAATCCCCTTCTTACCTTTAAAAAAGAGATTGGTTGTTGTCATTAACCATTTATAACCAACCCCATATAAATTAAAACAAAGTTTTGTAAACAATAAGCAAAATTTTGTTAAATGCATGAGTGAAAGTAGACTTGTGCAGATTGCTGGGACCTCACAGCTAATAGGTTTTGCCACTTACTGGACCCTCTGGGCTGCATGAAACACATCAGCTGGACAGGCGTCATGTGTGTGCCAGCAGAAAATGCAAAGCTGGGGATTGGCAAAGATGAGAACCAGTGAGTACTTTCTCGGGGCTGCTGTGGAGGTAAAGTTGTCAGGCAGAGGCAAATGTCCCACAATCTGTGGTGTGTCTACCTAGTCAGGTAAGTGACCCTGCCCATTCTGGGATGGTGGGGGAAGGGAGCCACATCTGCGGCCTTGGTGATATCCAGGTCTAGAAAAAATACAGATCCTGCTTATGACAAAAGATATTGATGCACAATAAAAATAAGGAGAAAAATATAGGATGAATAGATGTTTATTCAGGGGAAATAACTTACAACACAGACAGATGAACACCAGCAGTTTACTGGTTCCAGGATAGGGTCCCCGTCCTACAGGCAAAAGAGCTCTCCGAGTATCCTCCTCAGAATTAGTTCCCCCATGTCAACTCCGGATCTGTCTCCACCACCAGTGGGCGTGGTCTATGCCACAGCCAAGGACAAAGTGAATATCTCACTACAAATACTGAATTCTCCATTTAATTCATACCTCAAACTTTAGTCAACCAATAGTGGGGCAATGGCAGAGGTGTTCTATTAATATGTATAAAGAGCAAATAGGAATTGCTTCCCCTAATACTAAAGAAACTCCATAACTGCTTGTATTATCTGCATTAAGGAACCCCATACTTGCATATATGCCCTGCCTGAAGGGTGTATATAAGCCTGTATGGGCCCAAATATATTGTTTTTAGATAGGAGACATTCAGCATCAAGGCCCAGACACTGTATATTAGGAAAGATAATATTTTAGGGACAATAGGAGGTATTTGAGCTCTCTATACTCATGACGAGTTGGAATGGATTCCCATATAGATTTCAGACAAGACAGGCAGGCAGAATGTGTTACAGAATTGTCAAAGCCACTCAGAGAAGCTTTATATGCAATTAGAGGATGAGATTCATCTTTAACTACTTGGTGGCAGTACACATGTTTAATATCAGAACTGAGAAGGCTGTCAGTAAACAAAACTGAAATACAATAATAAAACAAAACACATAATGAAGAATTAGATACACCTTAATATGAGTCACATCATCTGGTGGTATCCTGCTTGTATAAAGGGTATTGAAGGAGGAGGCTCTCCTTCTGTTGCTGCTTACCCTAGTTATGGCTACCAAGTATATTAGTTTACTAGATTTAGAGTCTTCTTCTTTGGATTTTTGGTGTACAATGATGACCAGCTGAGACATGCACCCTGGTGAACAAAATAACTTCTATAGCCTTCAGATTCTCACTGTTGGACAGCCAATTTTGGACTACCTAGATCACAGCCTATGAGACATTGTAATGAATTCACTCTACATATATGGAAAGAGTCATCCTGTCATGCCTGTTCATGCAGAGAACCTCGCACAATGCAGTTAGTTTTTGCTTTCTTTTGATTTTAACCTGCTCACTGAACGTGTGTTGTCTAAAAATATTGCTCACAAATACAAACTTCCTAGTTCCTTTTCTCTCCAACTATTCAAATTTCTATGAAGACTACTTTTTCATTACTACGCATTTTTCCAAGCATTTGCTATGAGTTTCAGGGATAAAACTCCAACATTCATAGAGCCATCATCCACCTTGCTAGCAGGATTAAGAGCAACTATCTGGTTTGTCATCTAGTTCCTTCCTGCATCTCTTTCTTGATTTTAAGTGCCTGTGACAACTAAGTAAAGAGCAAATTCAGTTCACCTAAACTCAGTGTGAAGCTACACAACAATTATCTCTCTTTGTATCCCTAAATCTCTCTGTAGTAATTTGGCTGTACCATGTCAAAGGAGAAACTCCTTATTTACAAACAGCCCCTAGGCCAATCCTCATATCATAG
The DNA here is from genome assembly GCF_943737965.1 of Phodopus roborovskii. Lineage (NCBI taxonomy): Eukaryota > Metazoa > Chordata > Mammalia > Rodentia > Cricetidae > Phodopus > Phodopus roborovskii. The sequence continues at coordinate 13,126 of NW_026125824.1, forward strand.
AACAGGTGTTTCACAAGCTGCTTAAGGGGGTATTACTGGCATGGTCTGCCAGAAGGTTCAGTTTCCTTCTAGAGAAAAACAAAGTTTGGCAAGATGGGCAAGATGAGCAAAATGACAACAGTTTAAAAAAGTAAACACTGCTGTGTTCAGGGGTTGACTGAGCAAGCAAGCCTTCTGTATAGGTCCTGACTCATAAAGAAAGAACATAGCTCCTTCTCAAACCCATTAATGAGCTTAGCAGATTCAGTATCAGCCTCAGGAACTAGACTTAGACTCTCAGGTGTTGAGAATGAAACAGAACCTCTCCTTTTACATAATGAAGATGCTTAGGAAAGAATGCAATTGCCTACATCCAGGGCCTTTGTGGAGGGGTTGCTGCATATCCTGTGAAAACAACTCTTCCCACCATATGGAGCTGGGGTTTTCTGTCAGTAAAGCTTAGTCAGTAAATTACACAAGAAGCAATGAGTTCTCCTCATGATGCAATGTTTAGTAACCTTCTCATGATCTGGTCAAATAGAAAGATAACTGCTACGTAATTCTTAAAAGTCTCAAATGTCTTCCATCTCCCCTTAATTAGAGTAAGACTTATGTTAAGCAAGACCTCCCTTCCCGAGGTTTTATCTTTTCTGTGTCCTGCCTTTCCTTTTTTCCTCATCTTCTGGCACCTTTACCGCAAAACCTGTCAGGGACGTGTAAACGTCTGTTTTATGTCACTCATGTATTATTATATAATTATGGTCCTATCTTTCTATTGAAGACTTTAATTGCCTTCCTGCCCTTACTTGATGTTTCCTATTACTATTTAAATTATTCAAAGTGTCAAATAAGTTGGTAATAGCTAACTGTCACAATAAATAGGTGACACAGCATTTAACTAGCAAGGAGGAATGGCACAGACTCCAGTTCTGAAGGATGTCATCATCATCAATTTAAACAATTAATCATAAAATGTGAAGATATTGCCCATTAACTCTCCAAGAGGGAGCTTTACAGAACTCTTTATGGAATAGGGGATTATTGGATTACATAATTATACTATTATTTACATTGTCTTGGGTATTATGACCAAGTATCAACTTAAATAATTTAATTATGTAATTGAATGGTCTGTCACACTTCACACCAGAAAGTGGCACCTAATTCCAGGTGTCATGGATGATATAATCATGTTTTATATAACTGAATGATCAAATAATGAGCTCATGTACCATCATCCACTTCCCTAAGGTGGCTCCAAACCACACTCGTGAACAATGCTGTCATCATTGATTTAAATAATTTCATTACATAATTAATATTTAGATGGTATAAAATACCTGACTCCACATTGTGGCACAATAATCCACTGACATGGATTACCTAATGTCCTATTTTAATAAATAAATAATAACATAAGAAGAGGATGAAATGGTCTGACTTACTCGACAGAAGTTGTGTCTCACATGACTCGCACAAGATTGTGTGAAACTCCCTGGTTCATCCCTTAATTAATCACAGAGTTGAGTAGGAAAATGTGTAAATGATGAAATGTCATTGTGTATGCAGGGCCTTAAAAAATATCACATATTCAATATTGGATAACTGCCTCAAATAATCCAATAATCCCTAAGTCTACTGTAACGAATGGATTGTCACCCTCCTGAAGGAAGTTAACAGTGGCAAACTCACCTTTTGATGAATAATTGTGAGTCTTATTATCTTTTAGTCCATAGTTTTACTTATTAGGAGATAGAGCATTCATAAACAGAAGTCTTTGAACAGTTTCTCAACAGAATATATTCTCTGATCATAGGTAATCTTGATTGGGTAACCAGTAATAGCTGTAGGCAAACTTCCAGACATTTGGCTATGTCTTGGTTAATGGAATCAAATGTTGTTATTAAAAGATTTAGGAGATAGTATTCTTGGGAGATTGTAATGACCCATGACAACACCTCAACGTAGGTGCTCTCTGGATCATGGCCCAGGATACAGAATGCAAGCATGGTTGCCAGGTAACATTTATGGTAAAACATTCTGTCACATTCTCCTGCACCTACCACATGCTAAAATTAGAATACCCAAAAATGGACAACCCTTACAACCTCACTGATTTTCTCACAAAAACAAAGCAGGGCTCTTTTTTTTTTGAGACATACCTAGTTACCAGTCTGTCAAGCTATTACATTCCTATAGTGATATAAACATGTAAACTAAAGCATCATTATGCCATTCAAGTACATTGATGAGCATTTAAACATATTTTCTATGGTACAATTTCTCATTTCCAGTATGCAAACAATACCGTTAATCACCTCTACCATACTATTTTTCAATTTACTGAAAACGAAATAAACATCTATTCATTCACTTAACATTAGATCATCTTGATCACATGGTTTCTCAGAGTTGTTTTGATATGCATTTGGCTGATGACTAAGGATTTTGAGCAAAGTAATATGTTTCTTTAAGTCATTTTTGTTTCCACAATTGATAATTCTGTGTGGAGTCCTGTATCCCAATTTCTAATATGGTTATTTAGAGTTATTTAGAATTGGTGGTGTGTCATGTTATCAGCAAAACAGAGTTCATCTGACGAGAATTCCTGATCATGAGATTATTAAGTTATTCCATTTTTAAACTCGGTGGTGACTTTGTCCTTCATGTGTCACTTCTGTTGCAACTTATCAGAAACTGATGATGCAAAACAATACAGATTTTTTTTAAATCGTGTAATCATTAGATTGTTAAAAATCTTATATTATGTAATCAGTAACCACTGGATAACGTAGTGTCCTTCATTCTCTGGGCACTGCTTCTAATACCGATCTCCCGCTGTGTCAGTCGAACAGTAGCCAAATGATGGAATAAACAATCATTACTTACGCAATCAAATAAGTTAATAATTGGATAGTCCTCCATACTTAACTTTCGTAAGATGGAACCAAACTACAGTGATTGTCAAGTAAGTAGTACTTCCTTGCCACGGTTAACTCCCATGGAGGAATGGTCCAACTCCAGTCAAGAAGAACACCAACTTCATCGATTTAAATAATTTATATATAATGGGAATGATTGAATAATGTCATGGTGGTGCATACTTAAATCCCACATGGAGTAGTCAGACTGATCTCTTCCTGGATTAATGAGGAATTTAAAAAAAATTGATATTAATTAGTGGGCATTTTGTATTAACACTGACGAGATAGCACCGAAATCCTAAAACTATCAGTGATGTAATGATCAATTTATATAGTTAAATGAGGAAGAAATGAGATGATGTTACATCATCAACTCCCAAAATCTAACACCAAAAGGGATTTATGGTGCATAACATTACCTGTATTTTAAATATGTTAATTAAATGAAATTATGATTTAATTTCCTATGTAACAGTTAAGGGAGTAAGTGTAGTATTAGATGATGTGATGGTCTGGCACGATGGACTCCCCTAAGGAGGCTCAAACTCCAGTGATCACTGAATACATAATGACAGATTTTCATAAATACATGAATAAACATTAAACAAGTGGATGGTGTTTTATGCATGAAGCCTAAATTATTGATCAATAATGAAGAGTCATTGTATTCGTAATCATAGATTTGAACAAAAAAATGAATGCATAAAGAGATAATTTCTCATAATTCAACCCTAGAGAGATAACAAAATGATATCAACATTGATTTAAATAAACAAAGAAATAAAGTAAGAAAGATATCACAAGATACAATTTAACACCAACAAGGTAGATCCAGACTCCACTCTTCCTGGAGTAGAAAAAGACAGATTTGAATAATGAAATAATCAGATAGTTAGATTGTCTGTCACACTTGAGTCACACAAGGTGGCACCAAACGTCAGGGATCACAGATTATATAATGAAAGAATTTAATAATTATATCTTTAAATATTAAAGATGTTGACTTTTTTGTATCATCAATTCCTGAGCAGAATTTCCAGATATGAAAATGTATGCTGTCATCACGCATTTTAAAAATGCCATTAGTTAATCGTCAGATAATCATACTGTCTTGCCTGATGAATTCTGTTGGCCTGACCTCATCACAAGCGCCTGAATCTCCGTTGTGGTGCAGCAGGACATGAGATAATTGGCCCAATCCTGGCATAGAATTAGGAGCAACAATGTTGATATCAGCTGAAAAGATGGCTGCAGCAGGGGCATCACCAGCATAGATGAGTGAGAGATGTTCTTCCCTGTTCTGAGTCGTCATCCTTTTGCCAGATCTCGGTGATGGTGCCAACCTCCTAGTGCCACTCCTTTTTCTCACAACCGATGTGAAGATGTGGAGGAACAGCAGGTAGTCAACACCCAGACCACCATGCCAGCCTTGGTGAAGTTCTTGTACTTCTCGGAAGGCACCGTGCAACCTTAAGGACTCAATCATCCAGCATCCCTCGTACTCTGGGAGATGCATAGATCATTCGGAAAATGCTCTGCCCATGTCTACAACTTTCCTAACCTTGTCCCTGACAGATATTTTCACCCTAACCGTAATCGGTGATGACACTGTCTGTCATTTACATAATTTAACGAATTAGATAAGTCAGTAATACCAAACTGTTCACAATAAATAGGGGATATAGCATTTTACTGGCAGGGAAGCATGGCCAGACTCCAGTCATGAACGATGTCATCATCCGCAATTAAATCAATGTATCATAAAATGTGATGATATTCCACAAGAGGGAGCTTTACAGGACTCTTCATGGAATATACATAACTATACAAATATTTAAATTATCTTGGCATTAACACAGATTGTTAATTTAAATGTATTAATTATGTAATTTGATGACCTGTGGCACCAGATTCCAGGTGTCATGGACGATAATCATTGTTTTATATAATTAAATAATCAAATAATGAGTTTATGTAACATCATCCACTTCCCTAAGGTGGCTCATGAACGATGCTGTCGTGATTAGTTTAAATATTTTAACTACATAATTGATATTAAGATGGTATATATTAATTACCTCCTACATCGCGTCACCACAATCCCCTGATCATGGATTATCTAATGTCCTATTTTAATAATGAAATAACAACATAATCATAGGATGAAATGGTCTGCCACGTTCGACACCATTGACTCTCAGTTGACTCCCAACTGATTGTGGGAAACTCCCAGTTTCATCCCTTATTTAATTGCAGAGGAGAGGAGTAACATGATTATTGCTGAAATGTCATTGTGTATGCAGGGTTTTTAGACGATATGACATATTTAATGTTGGGCGGCTGCCTCAAAAGAGATGGAATGAAATCCAATAATCACTAACTCTACTCTAACAAATGGATTATCACCTTCCTGATGGAAGTCAGGAAGGGCAAACTCACAATTTGATGAGTAATTGTGAGTCTTATTATCTCTTATTCCATAGTTTTACTTCTTAGGAGAGAGAGTATTCATAAACAGAAGACTTTGAACTGTTTCTTCACAGACTACATTCTCTGATGATTAGGTAATCTTGAATTTGGTAACCAGTAAAAGCTGTAGGCACATATCCAGAGGTATGGCTATGATTTTTTAGGCGAATCAAATGATGTCATTGAAAGTTTTAGGAGATACTTATCTTGGGAGACTGTACTGTCCCATTGTACCACTTTCTCGAAGCTGCTCTCTGGTCCTTGGCCCATGATACCAGGATTCAGAATGCAAGCAGGGTTGCCAGGCAACATTTATGAACCAACATTCTGTCACATTCTAGTGACCCTCCCACATGCTAAAAGGAGTATACCCACCGATGAACTAACCTTAGAGCCTCACTGAGTTTCTCTCAAAAACAAAGCAGGGCTCTCTCTTTTGAGTTCTACATATTTACCAGACTCTCAAGCCACAACTTGCCTATAGTGACATAAGTATGAAAACGAAAGCATCATTGCGCCATTGAAGTACAATGATGAGGATTTTAAACCTGTTTTCTATGCTTCAATTTTCTAATTTCTAGAACGGGAACAATACAATTAATCGCCTGTACCATAATCCTTTTTCCTTTATTGAAAAGAAAATAACCTACTCTGCATCATCTTACCTTTAGAGTAGCTTGATCCCATGGTATCTCAGAGTTGGTTAGATTTGCATTAGGCTGATGATTAAGGATTTTGAGCAGTGTCTTATGTTTCTTTCAGTCATTTTGGATTCCTCAATTGACTGTTCTCTATTAAGTCCTGTACCCCGTTTTCTAATATGGTTATTTAGAATTATTTATTGTTGGTGGTGTGTCAAGTTATCAGCCCGACAGAGTTCATTAGATGAGATTCCCTGATCAGGAGTTTTTAAAATCGGTGGTCACTGTGTACTTCAAGGGTCAGTTCTATTGCAACCTGTCAGAAACTGATGATGCCAAACATTAGTTTTTTTAAAAAATCGTGTAATCATTCGATTGTTAAAAATCTACTATTTCGTAATCAGTAATCCCTGTATAAGGCAGTGTTCCTCCATTCTCTGGGCCCTGCTTCTGGTATCGATCCCCTGCTGTGTCAATCCCACAGCAGCCAAAGGACGGATGAAACCATCATTACTTATGCAATCAAATAAGTTAATAATTGGATAGTTCTCCATATTTAACTTTCAATAGGTGGAACCAAACTCCAGTGATTGTCAAGGAAGTACTACTTAGATAATTAAATATTGCCATGTGATTAACTCCCATGGAGGAATGGCCCGACTCCAGTCAAGAAGAACAACATCTTCATCGATTTAAATAATTAATATACAATGAAAAATAATTGAAAAATGACATGGTGGTGCATACTTAAATCCCACGTGGAGTAATCAGACTGATCTCTTCCTGGAATAATGATGTTTTTAAAAAATTAAATTGATAATTAATTAGTGGGCCTTTTATAATAACACTGATGAGAAGGCACCAAAGTCCTAAACCTATCGCTGATGTAGAGATCTATTTAAATAGCTAAATGATGAAGTAAATAGACGATATTACATCATCAACTCCCAAAATCTGACTCCAAAAGAGACTTATGTTCCATGACATTACCTGTATTTTAAATACGTAAATTAAATGATGAGTTATTACTTAATTTATAGTTTACCAGTTAAAGAAGTAAGTGTAGTATTAGATGATGTGATTGTCTGGTAAAATGGTCTCCCCAAAGGAGGCTCAAAAATCCAGTGATTACTGAATACATAATGATGTATTCATGATGAAATGAATAAACCTTTAGCAAGTGGATGGTGCTTTATGCATGAAGCCTAAATGATTGCTCAATCCTGAAGAGACATTGAGTTCTTAATCATAGATTTAAAAAAAAATTAATGAATACAGAGATAATTTCTCATAGTTCACAACGAGAGAGATAACAAAATGATATGAACTTTGATTCAAATAAAGAAAGGAAGACAGAAAGAAAGAAAGAATTCACAAGGTACATTTTAACACCAACAAGGTGGATCCAGACTCCACTCTTCCTGGAGTAGAAAAAGACAGATTGGAATAATGAAATAATCAGATAAGTTAGATCGTCTGTCACAGTTGAGTCACACAAGGTGGCGCCAAACTTCAGGGATCACAGATTATGAAATGAAAGAATTTAATAATTACATATTTAAATATGTAAGCTGTTGATCATTTTTGTATCATCAATTCCTGGGCATACTTGCCAGTTATGAAACTGTATGCTGTCATCACGCATTTTTAAAATGCCATCAGATAATCGTCAGATAATCATACTGTCTTGCCTGATGAATTCTGTTGGCCTCATCACAAGCACCTGAATCTCTGTTATGGTGTGGCAGGACGTGAGATAGTGGGCCCAATCCTGTCATACCAGTAGTAGCCAAAATGTTGATAACAGCTGAAAAGATGGCTGCAGCAGAGGCATCAATAGCAAAGCTGAGAGAGTGATGTTCTTCCGTGTTCTTTGTCTTCATCCTTTTGCCAGGTGTCGGTGATGGTGCCGACCTCCTGAGTGCCACTCCTTCTTCTCATGGTAGATCACAACCGATGTGAAGATGTGGAGGAAGAGCAGGTAGTCAACACCCAGACCACCATGCCGGCCTTGGTGAAGTCCTTGTACTTCTCGGAGGGCACCGTGCAACCTCCTGGACTCAATAACCCAGCATCCCTCGTACTCTGGGAGATGCATAGATCATTCAGAAAATGCTCTGCTCATGTCTACAACTTTCCTAACCTTGTCCCTGATGGATTTTTGCACCCTATTCGTAATCAGTGATGGCACTGTCTGTCATTTACATAATTTAAAGAATTAAATAAGTCAGTAATAGCTAACTGTCACAATAAATAGGGGATGCAGCATTTTACTGGCAGGGAAGCATGGCCAGACTCCATTCATGAAGGATGTCATCATCATCAATTGAGTCAATGAATCATAAAATGTGAAGATATTGCAAATTATCTCCACAAGAGGGAGCCTTACAGGTCTCTTCATGGAATGGAAGATTGTTGTTTACATAACTATAAAAATATTTACATTATCTTGGGGATTAACACAGATTTTCAATTTAAATTCATTTATTCTGTAATTAGATGATCTGTGGCAACACATTCCAGGTGTCATGGAGGATATAATCATTGTTTTATGTAATTAAATAATCAAATAATGAGTTCATGTAACATCATCCTCTTCCCTAAGGTGGCTCCAAACCAGGCTCATGAAGGATGCTGTCGTGATTAATTTAAATATTTTGACTACAAAATTGATATTTAGATGGTTCATAATAATCGCTTCCCACATGGTGGAATCCACTGATCATGGATTATCTAATGGCCTATTTTAATAATCAAATTACAACATAATCAAATGATGAAATGGTCTGCCTTACTCCACACAATTGACTCTCACTGACTCCCACATGATTGTGGGAAACTCCCTGGTTCATCCCTTATTTAGTCTCAGAAAAGAGTAGTATAATGTTTAAATGCTGAAATGTCATTGTGTATGCAGGGTTTTAGAAGATACCACACATTTTTTTGTTGGACGGCTGCCTCAAAAGAGATGGACACAGTACTCTTTCTTTTGAGGAGCTCCTCAGTGACCCAAAAGCCTTTGGTTATGGAATATTTTAGTTTCTTAATACGTTGGAGACTATGATGGTACTTATGAGTTCCTACTATTAGACTGATCCAAAATCATCCTTTTCTATTCAATAACACCAAGAGTGCCTTTGATAACCATGCAATATCATGTGCTATCTCTCTCCTGGGGTCTCTGAGGCTGTTCTTAAACCCTCTGCTAGTTTTTTACTTGCTTGTGCTTTATGTCTCATTCCCCTAGGCTGACGGCAAACTGTGGGGACAAGGAGTATGTCTTAGTTCCTCTGGATTCTCAATGCTCCAAAGAGATGTACAGAAGGTCAGAAGGTACAGAAGGTCAACACCAACTGCTGTGGTGCTAACAACCCATAGGCTATGACCCTCTGAGAGTCAAATGACCGTTTTATAGGGGTCATATGTCAGATACCCCGCACAGCAGATATTTACATAAAGATTCACAACAGTAGCAAATTGAGAGTTATGAAGTAGCAGCCAAGATAATTTTTTGGCTGGGTCAAAGGTGAAGAACTGTTTTGAGTGGTCGCAGCATCGGGAAGGTTGAGAGCCACTGCTGTGAAAGATGATACAAGCACACAGGATATTTATGCGGCTTAAATAAGCAAATAGAGACTGAGCTTCCGTAGACAGACAGCCCAGCACTTTTCTTCCCCTTAGCTGAAAAGAGGTCTGGATGAAAATGGTGTGATCTGTCAGTTCCCCAGTTCCCAAGGCTTCTGGCAAGTACTTCTTATCTGAAGAGTCCTTACAGCAGCTGAGCATGTTCTTACAGAGAGAATGCAAGAATGACAGCATTCATTTTACCATGTGAGCAAGGTGATCCCAATTTGCCACATTAGGAGAAAAATGAAGCTGGAGGAAGCTACCAAGAAAACAGTGTTAGGAGAGTGGAACCTAAAAATGGGGTTTTTCTCTCTTGGGGAACCAGGGACACATTGTGAGGGTAACATACACACAATTTCCATACAGCATTTCACCGACTACCTGAAATACTCTTGCCTTTCCTGTTCCGGGTCACTGAAGGAAGTCTATAGCATACAGGAGTTGATGGGCTATTAGCTGCATCTGAGCGTCAGTCCCTCTTCACAGAAACTACTGCAGGGTTTAGTGGAAAGGAATGAGGACGAGAGGCACATGGGCCTTATAGGAACGAGGAAGGACACATGTAACTGTATAAAAGAGCAGTCCACAGAGGAGAAAGCATGAATGTTTCTGGAAAACAGCTGGCTTTACTGCTCTTGTCTCAACTACATAAATAAGGGAACAAGGAAGACAACTTTGACTAAAGATATTCTAAAGGCAGAGCAGGGTAGAGGCTTCCTCCATGAACTGTTCTTTGTTCAGGTGCTACGGCACATTCAGCACTGATGTTAATTAACACAGAGCATACTGCTGCCTACACTGCCTAAGTAATTACACCTGGAGTCTAATTAGGTCAGTCTCCACTACCCCTGGTCTAAATCAGCCACGCTACACATCTCTCAAAGTGTGGCTAGCACTTGTATTAGGGCAGTGACATGTGTCTTCTAACACAGGAGAACCACCACCAACCTCAATTTGCATGTAGAAAGGGAAACCATGGGAGGGAGTGGCTCTTCCTGGGCTCCTCTGGATTGTTTCCTTGTGTTCCAGAGTCCAAAGCTACATGCCAGGTGGAGGAGGTCTTCCCTGGCAACACTTTCAAGCAATTACTCATTTATTTGGGTTTCTGATTTTAATAAGGCTATATGATGTTAACATTAGTAACTGAGTTGATCAGATTTGGGGGCAACTAAACTTGTTTTCTTGAGCTAAGAGATGACTCAGCAAGGAGGGACCCTTGCTGCCAAGTCTGCCATGGTGAGGTTGATTCCCCAGACTCATAGCATGGAACGAGAGACCACACTCCTGCAAGTTGTCCTCTGACCGCCACATGATACATATGTCTCCAACCCCCGCATAAATAAATAAAAGAAACATAAGATTAAAAAATGCTTTGCTCAACTCTTCTAGAATTTTTCAAGCTTTCTAAAATGAGAAAGTATCCTACACTAGTAACAAGACAAGAGCAAGAATGAAAGTTGGTAATAAACTCCTCAGGAAATGGTGTGATAGCTATGTGATATAATATGTCATCAACGTCATCCTCATTGTCATCATCATCATTGTCATAGGTGCTGGGGACTGAACCCAGGGCCATGTACATCCCAGGCAAGGGTTTTAATCACTGAACTACATCCCCAATCCATAATATCTTATTTTTAGGATTTTATATCAGAAACATAATATATACAATATATGTGATTTATATGAATATATGTGTATTAGCTAGAGTATAGCTAAAGCTTTCATTTATCCAGGCAAACAGAACAAATGTAACAAATGATGCTATAAAGAACAAGAATGCTAGACTCAGTAACATGGGGTTTCAGTAACACATGAAAGGAGTTGTAACCAGTAACATTTAACCATAACTTCCATCTCTCTTCTGTCTCTGTACACTGTTTGCAAGTGTCACAACAGATCCCCCTGAGATCTATCTGTCACATAGCTGGGCACACCTTTGTTATCAGGTGAAAGGGAGAAAAGGACACATGCTTCCCAATATGTGGATCACATGGTTTCACAAGAACTGATATTTCTACTTGACCAACTCTGGAGGGAGAGGGAGAGTGGAAGAGAGGAGTAGACGTTATTCACTGCAAGGCCCAGGCCCACTGCTACAGTCAATTCTACTACCCAACTTCGGGGCCCAGCCAAAGCCATCAGAAGCAGGCAGACTATTGCCAAGTCTGCACTCTTCCCACAGCAACTGTCAACTAATGATAGATTAGAAGAATCAGATTGCTCCATCAAAACATTAATGTCAAATCTTGATTAGTAAGCCTGTTGAATTATGATTAGTTCACAAGGGTGCAGCTGACAGATAAGATACTTTATCTGACAATGTGTACTAGTTGCTCTGCCCAAAGCCAAAAATACCCCCAAACAAACAAAAAGGATCAAACAAAACAAAAAAAACTACAAAATATGAACTAGCAAAATAACAGTACCCAACACAGCACACTGAGGAGGAGGAGGCTACATAAATTTCTTAGTTTATTAAAGAGTTTGCATGTGAGAAGCCAGCTTTCCTATAAAAAGTGAGTAAGAGACTTAGAGAAATATATGGTAAACAATATGCTGTAACTAGGAGCCCACTCGGGCTCTCCCATCTTTTCAGTCACAAATGGGAACTTGAGATTGTTGCAGGGGGTGCTCTGCCTGGATTTGGTGACATCTCAGCTACAAAGGCAAGACTTTCTTATTGATGCTGCCCAGTACCCTGGCCTGTGGGATGATGGTATCTGTGCAAAGTCTACAGAGAGAAAAAGCACGGGGGAGGGAGCAAGATTGTTCAGTCAGGCATTAAAACTAGTTTCTGATGTTTTTTTTTTTTTTTTTTTTAAAGAGCTATATTCTAAACAGGCTAAGCACATCCCCAGCCTCCACTGAAAAAGTCTACAGGGGTTAAGAACACCACTGGGCTGTTCTTCCAGAGAACCTGAGTCTAGTTCCTAACACCCGCTTGGTGGCTCACAAACGTCTATAACTTAGTTCCAAGGGATGTGACACTTTCATCTGGCCTCCAAGAGCACCATGCATGCATGCACCTTGGTGCAGACATATGTGTAGGCAAACATTTACATACATAAACTAAAAACACATAAATCTTTTTAAAACCTTCTTGGTCTATATGAAATAAACATTCAATTGTTACAAGCTTATATTCTGAGTTCATACACACTCTGAAAAATTAAAATAGTATTACTTATTCCTTTATCACCCCCCCTTGCCTATATACACTTAGGTCTCTTTCAGTCCCCTGAATTCTGGTGCTACAGGGGGCTAAAGTGGCATACTCTAAGGATGCCAGGCACTCACACTCCTATGGCACTTTGGATGGTATGGCCATCTTACCCTGACCTTATGATTTTACACAAAGCCTAATGTCCTATAATCGTGTTTCTCTTTAGCTGATATTAACCTTGCAGTGACTTCTCTCCTCCGTCTCTTGGACACTCATAACTATACTGTGCTAATCAATTGCGCTCTGCAGATGGGGTCAAGGAAACTTACTTCCTCCTTTGATAGCCTCCAATGTTTCTACTCTTGGGGATAAAAGTGCTTTAAATGGAGTTATATTCTAGGAAAATCAATATATGATTACTGCAAAGATCTGTATTGATTGTCCTGTTGCATTGCAAAAAGGCTGAAGAAAAATGGCAGGGCACATTTCCTCTCGATTCCTACTCCACAGAGTTTGTTGCAAATGTTTGGGCAGGAAAAAAATGGTGGAACTTCATTTAATGACCTGAAGTTCTCATCATTCAATCCTCTTTTTTCTTTCTCTCCTCTGCAAAGCACTCATATTACTCGCCTCAGGCCTTTAGTCTCCAACACTGGTCTGCAGCAGAAGCTCCAGGAGAGTTCACAGAGCAGAAGAAAGGAGGCTTCAGACAGGGAGGCTCTGCCAGCAGCTGCAGGGTGCCTTCCCTAATAGCTACCATGCTCTTCTTCCTCCCTCCTAGAATCCAGCCTTTGTGGGACAACAGCTCTGTACCCAGCTGCAGACACTTCCTGGAGTTAGCAGCTGGAGCCAGGGTGAGTGGTAGCGAATGGAGTGATTTGGTGGGCTGGGACTTCTGGGGGAAGTGCCTTGAAGTATATAGATGGTGACTGACTAGTGTCATAAGCATTTCCCATTTCCTTCCTTTTCTTCCTCCCTTCAAGGCAGATGAGACTCTGGCCAGGGAAACAGCAGTTCTATGGTCAGGAGGTGCTGAAGCTAAAAAAAAAAAAAAAAAAAAAAAACATGTCCACACCAGTGCAGAGCCCAGCCTGAGAGAGCAGAAAGACTGCCTCACTTTTTGTGTATTCCTTTCTTACAAAAAGAAAAATAAAGTCCCTGATGTATGGTCCTCATCACTATACCAACTAATGAGATTCCTGGGCCACCCAATTCTCCAAGTTGTCTATGAGCGGCACTCAGTTGTTTCTGCAAGCACTAGCTTGGGAGTCACCTCAGTGCCAATAGGACTCTCAGTTTCTTTGGAGGAATTCTTCCCCCAGGAGAGTCTGAGTGGAGCTGCCCTCACAGCTCAGAACAGACACAAGTTCTAGGATTAGGCCCACCAGCCTTCAATTCAGGCTTCAAGGCCATTTGGATGGTTCTGGAGTTGTAGCTATTATATGTTGCTAATGCCAAAGTGGGTCATCGCAAAGCCTGTCCCTTATAGGTGCAACAGCCTTCACTGTCCAGGTCCTTAGATGATGACTCACTGAAAATGTACAAATGTACTGGCCCCTTAGCTTCAGTGTTCTATAAGCTGTAACTTAATCAAGGGGGGATATGAAATGAAGAGAAAATGAATTTCAGTAATAATAAGCACTCATCTTCAGTGATTCCTATGTGGCAGGTATTTTTGCCCCAAATTTGAATATATAAGCTGATGTAATACAATAGTTTAGGAGGTTAAGTGCCATCACCAATCCCTCCTTTGGATGGGGAAACTGAGGCAGAGAAGCTAGGTAGTTTGCACAATACAATCTAGTTTGAAAATGGAGGAATCAGGACCAACTCTAACATGACTAGGGACAAACCTTTATACTTCCACATTGCTTGTGGCCATGCAACTGGCTACATGTATCTAGGAATATATTTTAGTGATATGGCAATTCCACAGAAAGACACTAAATGGGTAAAGCTCAGATTTTCACCGCAGCATTCTTCATATTATCAAAATGAAACAGAACTACCTAACTTTTCAATAATGAGGAATAAGATAAAATGGGTATATTTACTTAGTAAATTATTCAGTAACTACAATGCATAATTAATGTACCATCAAATACTATGTGAAACATGTTGTCATTACATATAAAAGCTGAACACAAAATCATATGCATTCAACAGTCATCTCTAGGTTAAGTCATATATATTCACATAGCAGAGGCTGGAAAGTAACTTTCAAAACAAAAATAGCTATGTGGGATGTGGAATGTGAATGAGTCCTGTGCCTCCCATTTGTCCGTTATTTTCAAAATTTCAAAGGGTGGAGAATATTCTCTTAAGAAGAGAAATGGACACTGCTGAGGATGCTCTGGACAATGGCTGGGAGAGCCTGCTGCTTGCCCTTCAGTACAGATGAGCTGAGGGCTGGAAGGAGGGGTGGCTAAGAACTCCTGGCTTTTTATCCAGACAAGGTAAATGACGTTTGGCCAGTCAGGAGGGTAAATAAGATTAGTTATGGGCTCCAGGTCATCCACTCACGAAGGTCAGAGAGTGTGAGATTATTATCCCTGGTAGAAGAACAGCAAAATAGCAGTATGGAATAAATTAATGAAAAAGGTAGAAGATTATATGAACGAAAGCCCTAATCACTTTAGAGATTTCACTCAACTGCTCTGCTGTCTATCAGTCAAACTCACAAAACAAATACGCTTGTTCTCCTAAGTAATTCCAGGAGCTCTCCCCTTCTTGCTTCAAAGATATCCAATCTAAGGAAAGTCAAGAATAAAGTTACCTCGGCTTGCTGTTCCTCCTCATGCAAACTCTCTGAAGCACTGGGGTGCACACTGTTCCAATGTATATACTCAGGATGCTGATGGCTCTTTGAAGATGCATAATTGCCAGCCTGTTTGGCCTTTGATTCCAAATAAACCATCATTCCATACCCATTCAGAAACACCAAATTCACCAATGTGCAAACTGCATATTTTATTAAATAAACACAAACTCGGAGATAATGACATACATTTGTTCCATCACAAGTCCTAATGCAGCATTTCTCTAAGTCTTACGGTATTAGCATTTCTTGCCACATTTCAAATGCCTTTGAACTTTCTGAAAAGCTACATCTGTTAGCTCCTGTGTATACAGCAGAAAGTTACCAGGTGAATTAAGTTTTAATATAAACTGCTTTGTTCACTATTAAGATTGATGTTGGATACGCTGTACTGCAAGCTGCAAACTGCAATTACAATTCCTTGCAATTATCTTTGGTTGTTAATAGCACAAGATAGCATGTCACTTTCTACCAAGCACATAATTTACCATTTGTGGTTTTTTTTTTTCTTCCCCTCAAAACTTGTCGTATTCCAAATGTATAATCTTCTTGTATTTATTTCCCAGTGGCCAAACAAAATGCACAGCAAGTGCTGACTAGAACAAACAAAAAAGCACCACTATTGACAAGCCGTCACTTGAGCAGTAATGAACACTCTGCCTCCACTTTCACCTCAACAAGCAGCAGCTTTA
Source organism: Phodopus roborovskii (assembly GCF_943737965.1). Classification (NCBI taxonomy): domain Eukaryota; kingdom Metazoa; phylum Chordata; class Mammalia; order Rodentia; family Cricetidae; genus Phodopus; species Phodopus roborovskii. The sequence goes on from NW_026125824.1 coordinate 29,442, forward strand.
ATTTATGATAAAGCAAATGAGAGTCAACCTCCAGGTTTATTATACCCTCAGTGCTGTTTCAAATAAAGTAATTAGAAGGTCAAGAGACTGGTTTGGAAAGCCAAATAGAAACGCAACCCTTCTGGACTGACATAAAAAAAAAAAAACAGACTAGTTTGTTCAAAGAGTATTTTATCCATCTTCTCAAAGGCAGGGCAAGGCTGTCGTTGACTTTTTTTTTTTTAATACTACCGTAACCAATCAGAACCAGTGGCTGTCCCTCTCGATTTCTCTTAATTTGCTCCATATGGATTATAAGTTGCTCTAAAGAGTCACCGGACTCAGGGGAAGGCCAAGTAAACCCCCCACACTCTGGGACAGGTGATCAGGAAGCCAATGGGGTCTTATGGTGTCTTCTCTCTCTCTCTCTCTCTCTTAAATAATGATAACACAGAAGATGAAGAAATGGGAAGGATCTGGTGAGCTCCTATGGATAGCACAAGGAAATAACTAGAGTCTGCTTAAAGCATCCAAGGGGAGGCTGACTTTTCAGGATTATTTTGATTCTGGGGATGGGAACCCAGCTGCAATAAACTACCATGTTGTTTCTGAGGAATGTCTATAAATGCATTCCCCATTTGAAAGGCTCCTCCTTTTTCATACACCATGTTCTGTGTTTATTTACACCCTCTTTTTTCTCTAACATATCAATTTTAACACCAATTTTATTAAAGGCCCAAAGACCTATTGGACCTTGACAATGTTCCAGGCCACTCTCTGAGGAGTCGGGCAATTTTAAGGAGTGCATGGACTCTTAAACCAGCAGCCCGTGACATTTGGATCCACAGATCCTTCAGTGGGCAATGCATCAACTCGTTTTCTTCCCATTACCTACTTTCTCAAATGAAAAAAAAAAGGTAAGATGGGAAAGACAGACAGACAGTGGGAAGGTTAGGTCTCAAGGAGTATCTGCACAAGGATCTGTGATATGCGTGTACCAGGAAGCATGTGCCTGGAATTAGATAGTAGCTTTCAAAAACGGATCTTGAACAATAAAACAAGGCATCCTTGCTTTGGCAAGCTGGCAGGTTATGGCTAGCTACTTGAACAATATTATAATCACCTCCTTCTATCTCTTGTGGGGGTCTGTGGTGCATTGATTCCAAAAGCCTTTCTGAAATAATGTTTTATAGTGTAATTTTTGCTTCAAGTAACTTTTACCACTGTCTATTCTGGTAGTCTAATTGCACCTGATTATCTAAGTGGTAAGAAATATATGTAATCTCATAATTAGAACATACAATCATGTTGTAAAAATCTTTGTGAAACTGTAAAACAGAAGGTTTGTCAGTACAGTACTTAGCGTCCCTGCCTCCCACCGCCCCCCAATCTCTACCTACCAAAAGTAATGACTTTCTGCAGTGTGAGAGGAAATGGGAACATTTGGGGCTGAGTTTTACAAGGTAAAGGAGTGGATCACTCTGGTCTAAGACTCTTTAGGAATTCTAGTGCCAAATCATATTGTAAGTCAGGAAGACACAATTTCTCTACAAGTCATGAATGCAGAATGCAAACTAAGACATACAACATCTCTGATAGTTTTATCCAGGCCAGGAATAGGCCCTTCCTCCTCCACCCTTTGTTGTTGTCTATGCAATTTACTCTAAAATGTAATACTAACTTGTATACATTGGTGGCAAATGTGTATGAATCCGATAGTTTCCTAATATATTTGAGATGGCAATTTCAGCCATTTCTTCAATTAGATGAAGCATGGACTTACTGTTCTGAGTTCTTCAACTGCTCCTTTTCCTGCCTTCCTGGCCTTTCACTGGAGGTGCTAATGAGTGATACCAGGACCAAAGCTTGGGCTGTGCAAATGGAGTAAGATGCCTGGAGCCTGTGTGATCCAAACTGCAGAGCAAGACCTTTTCATGAGGCTGCAAACTATTATCCAGTGGAAGCTGGACAGCTTTATGGTAGCAGCAGTTAGAATCCTCCAAAGGGAAAGGTGGAGATCCATTCTGTTTCTCATATGAGATCTTTGTGCTGAAACACCAAGGGAGGTTTTGGGAAGACATTAAAGCAGTGTCTTTAAATTAAAGCATGTGCCCAGCCACAAGAACCTTCTATGCAGGGCCAGGCCCAATTCTTCTGAGAGCCAGCTGCTTTTGCAAAGATTCCTTGAATTCATAATGGTTACTTAGGGATTTTAAATTTGTGGCAAAAATGGAAGGAAATACTCATGGTACCTGTGACAGGTACCCCCCCCACACTCTCTCTGAATACTCAAGAGTATGTTGATTTCATTGTTGAATCCAGATGAACTTCTTGGTTAATAATAATCCAGATAAACTTCTTGGTTAATGGCACTACCATTTCCTGTGACAGTGTTTAGTGTAAGAGCTGACATAAGGCTCAGACTTCATGGTGAGAGCAGAGGAAGTGCCAACTGGAACTTTGAGGAATAACTTCTTCACTTCTGAGGAGACACACTAGGAGGGGGTGGTCTCCTAATCTTGTGGTGTCTGCTTTTGATATGATGCCTGAAGCTAGGACAGCCTTTGGAAACACAAAGGAAGTCACCACCAGGGTTAAGTCCATAATGGCCAAACTTGAAGAGCACAGGTCTGCTGTGACATCACTGGGCCAACTGCTGTCCCACTTGTGAATTTTCTGTAATGCAAGATAATGACTGCCCATGTTTATGCCTAGTTGAGTCAGGGCACAGTTTGGTACCATGCCTATTTGTACTCAGTGGAGGAGTAGTGGTCATCAATTATGAGAAGGTCAACACAACTGAATTTAAATCTCATTCACTAAAATAAAGTTAGAGTCTGAATTGGAATGGTGAATGAAGGCTTTAAATGGGTATAATCCTTTTGATAAGCAGTTTGTCAATAAGTATTAAGAGTTACAAAAAAAGATATGAATTTTGACCAGCTATTTCAGGTTAGACATTCAATCCCAAGGAATCATCCAAGCCATTGTAAATACATAGGTATAGATAGCTCTATAGACAGATATTCACTACACAAGGTGATGGGTTTATATACTTTTTTTTTCATTCATATTCAACCCATGCCCTACTTTTTCTTTCCCTCCCCCAGTCCCCTTTCATCTCCCACTTTCGTTTGTACTTTCATCACCACACACACACACACACACACACACACACACACACACACACACACTGAAATCTAGGATCTACATATGAAAGAAAACATGGTAATGCCATTCTGAGTCTGGTATTCCATTTATGCAGTTGCCTCCATTTCCATCCATTTTACTGCAAACTTGTTCTTCTTTATGGCTGAGTAGGACTCCACTGTGTATACCTATCACAGTGGAGTGTTTTTTAATCCATTAATCTGTTGGTGGGCACCTAGGATGATTCTGAAACATGTCTGTTGTGAACAGTGCTGCAGTTCTAACTATGGCTCTGTAGGTATCCCTCTATAGGGTATGCTGACTTAGATCCTTTGTGTATAGTCCTGGATGGGTAAAGCTTGATCCTAGTTAGCATTCTTCCTTTCTCTTCCTTCATCCCTTCCTTTCTTCCTCCCTCCCTCCCTTCCTTTCTTCCTTCCTTCCTTCTCACTCCCCTCCTCTTCTTCCTTCTCTCCTCCTTCTCCTTCCCTTTTGAGATAAGGTTTCTCTATGTAGCCCTAATTGTCCTGGAACTTAGAAATCTGCCTGCCTCTGCTTCCTGAGTGCTGGCACTAACAGTGTGTACCACCACTGCCTAGCCCCAGTTAGTTTTCTTAAGTAACCCCTACATTGAAGTCCATACCAATTTAACTGCCACTACTAGTAGTGTATGAGGCCAACACCAACATCTTTGTCAGCATATGTTATTTTCTTTCCCTTTGGGCTGTATTTTTTGAGGTAGGTCTTACATATCTGAGGCTGGCCAGAACGCCCTATGTAGTCAAAGATGACCCTGAACTTCCAATACTCTGCCTTCATCTCTTGAGTGTTGGGGTTATAGGTGTGTACCACTGTGGTTGTTTTATGTGGTGCTGGGAACTGCACTCACAGTTTTGTGTGGGCTAAGCAAACATTCTACCTAGTGAACTACATCCCTAGACACCGCCACATCCTAATGACAGATGGAATCTCAATATTGTTCTAATTTGCATTTCCCTGATGGCTAAGGATATTAAACTTATTCTCATGTATACTGGCCACATGTATTTCATCTCTGAGAAGTATTTGCTCATTTTCTGGATGGTTTGTTTTCCTGACAATTAATATTTTTTTTAGATCTTTATATATTCTCTGTGTGACTTCTCTGTCAGATGTACAGTTAGCAGAGTACTTTGCAGGCTGTCTCCTTACTTGGCTAGTTGTTCCCTCTGCTGTGTGGCAACTTTTTAATTTTATTAAAATTAATATTATTAAGCCCAATAATATATACCTGATAGAACACTATGCATTGATTAAAACTGTTACAGAAGTGAAAAATGAAATTGTGTAGTAACAACAGCAATAGACAGGATGTATATTTAAGAGTGTGAAGAGATAGCTTATAAAGTTTTCAGAGTGGTGCTGATGTTAGGAGACTAGAGGACATACTACTGTTTTATTTTCCTTCCAATTTCATAAATAGAAAACCCCCTTACATATGAAACATGCCTTGCTGCATTATTCATCAACTTGGAACAACATGTAGGCAAGGATGATTGGAAATGTGTGGAAAGCAGGACTGGGCTAGCCTGGGGAAAAGACTTGAGGTAGATGTAGAAAACTCATTAGCATTAGGATTTCTTCACAATGAGTTGGATTCTTCTTTTAAAGCCTGGCATTTTGATGATGATGATGATTTTGGTATGTATTTGCACCTTTCTCCAGCCCACCCCTGCCCTGTGTGCCCAGTGATTTTATTGCATGGTTTGGGGAAGGTGCAAATCAAAAGCAGTTAGTACATACAGCATGGCAAAGTAACATCCTATCCCTGAAAGAACTCCATGGGGAAGCTCCCTATTCCTAATCAAGAAAGAAAATGTCAAATGCCTTGATTCAAATGTTATACTTCGGAATAAATAAATTTGCCTGGGAGCAGTGGAGGGTGTGGGGTGAGGGTTGGGAGGAATTAATGTGGTCTTTAAAATTAAGTCTGGGACACAGGTAGTATGTAATCTAAGCCAATGACGCAACTGTTGAGCCCTAAAGAAGCACCTGTATCCCATATAATTAAGAGGGATGGTTGGCATCAGGGGGACCCAAAATGTTTTGCAGACTAACTGATTGCTCCATTGCTAATGACTGCCCAATTTCTTTAGATTAATTGGTGCAATCTATATTTTTGCAGCAAAGATTAAGTATCAACTTGATTTGGTGTCGATAAAAAAAATTGATGGATGCTTGTGACTGCTCCATCCCAAAAATACTAAGATTATTACCACCATAATTATCATAAATGAGAAAACATGTGCAAGTGTGATTACAGGTCTAATTCTATCTAGAGACTTTAATGGCATAAAGTACTCAAGCTTTGCATTCATGATTTACTGCATGGGCACACCCCTTACAGGAGTAGCCCTGGTGAACGGCATTCATTATCTTCCCCATAATGCAAGGCTTTGGTCCAACATAGAACAAATACTCAAGACGGAGTTCCTAGAAAAGCCAGCCCATTACCATCTACAGATCTCCAGTTTAGGAAGGAGACATGTGTCTGCCTGTAGCCTCCTTTCCATTCTGGGATATGAGAGGTGTATTTCATTCTGCCATGCATAGAGGCTGAGAGTCTGTCAACGATGGCCAAGTAAAGCTGTGCCAAAGCCTGAAGATGCAGTCATGATCCTAGTTGGTGTCAACCTAGCACTCTGTGTGCCATCAGCTGGGAGGAGAGATAAAGGTCTACACATCTTAGATGTCCCACTTGGTTGGGGCATTCTTCAGAATGTCCTTGCTTAGGAAGAGAAACAGGGAGGAGGGTAAAGTCTGGTGCTGTGGCTCCGAGTAAGCCTGTTTGGAGACACTGAAGCATTGTGCTAGTAAAGAGCATGAAGGCACACAGCTTGCCACAGGGGAAGAACTAGAGAGTGTCTCTGGACAGTCACTGCGGAGCACAATGCCCCAAAGTCAGTCAACCAGAGGGTAAGGCATGTCTGTGTGAGGGTAGAGGCCATGAAGCAAGAGACATCCTTTAAAATGGGAAGCCACCCTTCTTGCCAAGCAATTGTGGCTGGGTAGAAGGCAATCTCACCTGCTCCTTGTGCTTACTAAGCCAGAAGTCTATTTTCATGAAGAACATTCAATTTTTACAACGCCCTAGACTGCGTGATTAACTCTACTAACATCACTGCATCCAAGCCTGTTTCCACATACAGGAAGTGGGAACTATAACTGCCTCCTACCTCCAGGGTTGTTTTGAGAATTACACAAAGGCATAAATGCAGATGCAATAGCAATAACCTAGGAACTGCTCAAGATATGGAGCTGCCAGCCAAAGCCAGGCTTCTGTTCCATGCAGAAACCTGTTCAAATGAAATTTCCACATGCACAAGGCTAAAGGGGGAGGGTCCCCAGTTTGCCTTAGAGTATAGTTCTTTGCCTCTAGGACAGAACACTTCATGGAAGGCCTGGGGGAGTTTTGTAAGCCAGAGCACATATGTGACCAGCAAAGACAAATGTCTTTTCCATGAAATACTGGAGTGCTAGAGAGAACACTGGTTACACCAGAAGCACCAACAAGCACAAGGTGACCAAAGTGGACAGATTCTAAGTCACCACAGGTTCTCTCTCACGTACATATAACCTTCAAATACCCTTTTGGCACATATGAAAATCTTTCCTGGTGCTGCAATTTAGGAAAATAAATTATGGGCATGACCTGGCACTGAGATCACCAGGCTGTCAATGATAGGCCTCTGGCTCATATCCAGGCGTACTTGGTAGCCCCCAAAGCTCCATACCACCCTTTTCATAAGAAATAGCGCCGCTTTGCAAGTGACAGTCATCATGAACTTTCCCAGAGAAATTTCTCCTCTCATTAAGAGTTTCCACAGCATTTTACTTTATGTGTCCAGTCATGGAATTTACAACTGGACATAAATTAATTTTGTTTTCTCTTGGATTCATTGTGCATCATTTAAATATTCAAAGAATTTATGCTCATAATGCCACCCTCAATTACTCCAATGTCACTCCCTTAGTGGCTGCTCAGGAAGCAGAGGCAGGTGAGATGGAAGTGAGTGTGGGGGGGCCTCTTTGGAAACAGTCCGGTAAGCAGCCATCTCCTGTTCCCTTCCCCTCCTTGCCCAGGACCTGCAGTTTCAAAATGCCCAAATCCAAGAAGACATATTACTTACTGTCAGAGATGTACATACCAGAGGAAGTGCTGGGGATAAAGGAAATCTGTGAATCAGAGAAAGATGTCGGTATGCAAGATTGAAGATATACCAGCTGCCCACTGCTTCAGCTGCCTTCCAGGGGCCAGGAAGAAATTAGTCTCACAGTCCAGTTGAAAGAACACCTGGCCACTCACCCAGGGGCACAAATTCACTGTCGAACAAGGTTATCTTTGTATCCATTCAAAAATTACCTAGGAATTCAGCTATTTAAAATTCTGTGATTTGCATTGTCTTGAGTCACTTGCCTTCATAAAAATCAGGAGGCAGAGAATAGTGAAGAGGGATTGGCTTTAAAAATGCTGTTGTCAACAGACTGACCTCAAAAGCCAGGTTTGTCTTCTTACTACTGCAACTGAGTTGGAGCTTGCTGTGTTGCTTCCCAGTGTGTTTCACTGATGATTTACAAACATATAGGGTGAAGGGCAAGGACCTGTATTAATGCCAAAGAATCAGCACTCCGCCCCAACTAAAAAGGCAGTAGAGGCTAAATGGGTTGGTTATAGGAATTCAACGATCTCTAACTTGGGGAAGGGGGCAGTGTTTACCAGGACAGTAAAAATCAGGCTTATGTCCCCACTGGCATGTGGGAAACATCCTTTTATAGCTAAACCTTCAACTATGACGCTAGCTCAGTTTTTTTCCTAAGTCAGTGGGCTGTGTTAAGACAAAAGCAACATGAAAGCTGAGGAGATGATGAGGCCAGGGCAGAGCATAACGACAGAACCAGATTTTTAAGGCAGCTGAGAAAGGATTGTGATGAGGAGCCAGCAGCTTGTGCTGGCAGATCCTGTTGTCACAAGTTCAGGGAGAGACCTGGGTAGACTCAGGCTGGGAACTAGACTCTTAGGATACATCATCTTAGAAATAGTGCATCTACATTTTGCAAGCCTCAATCTGTTCATCTTTTTGTTCATATGTTGCCTTTCCTACTACACTCAAATCCTTTTAACCTATCTCTTAGCTTACTTATTAAATATATTGCAAATATATAATAACTAGTTATAATGTATACATACTTATTTAATTGAGATATATTTATACAACCTAAGAGTACAATTTGATGAACTGAAAAAAAAAAAAAAAAAAAAACTTTTTTTTTTCAAAATCATTTTAAGTACAGAAAAGTCGGAACTTTTCCCAAACATTTATACTGCTTCCAGTCAAATTCATATCCTGTTGACATGTCCTGCAGCATGTTTTTGCTGGGGTCCATCTCCACTTGGTTAAACCACCATAATCACAACAGTAATAGAAGAAGCCAGGCACAGACTCCTACCCATAGTATGAGGGCCCAGGGCTCAGTGATATGCAGGGTCTAGGATGGTAGCCTTTTTCTCACAGGGCCTCCAAACTGGTTGGCAAGCTCCAGTGGTTTTGTCGTTATCACACTCTAGATGATAGATATTTGAAAAATAAAATCCAAGCCTTTGGAAATAACTGCATAGTGGGACGAGAAAGAAATGACAACTCCTAGCAGGAACAAAAAGCTGGCAATGTAGCACTTCCTTCAAACAGGTCAAGTGGTACTGGTAACTTTGCGCATCAGAGTATATTAAGTGACGGTGAAAGATGAGGGTTTCCTTTGGTCAAAATTTTTTGGGAAACCTTTTTTTAGAGAGTGCTCATGAACTGTAGTTTTCTTCCCTCCAGTGTTTCCTTGTGGCCTCTGACAAACTTTGCTGGAGGGTTGTGTGAATTTCCAAATGACACTGGACTAGCTCATAGGACCACTGAACATATTTTCAAATGATAAAGGAAAGTCATACTATCAAAGAAACAAACCATAAAAGTCCAAGAAATAACAGGAAAACAACTGGAAAACATCAGAGCTCAAGTCTATGATCCCTGGACAGTGATAAAGAGTCAAGATATCAGTGAGAGAAAAAGCAGACTCCTTAGAGTGAAGGACAGCTGAGCAGGACATGTCTGCACTCCTTCTTCACAGCATCAAACCGTGCATGTCTCAGGAAACGAATGGAGCTCTCAAACACTCCCTGCAGCAAGTCTAGACTTAGATTACAGAATGAGCTGAGGGCTTATATTTGTTAGAGTTCTATTCAGGGCCAGACTTCAAGTACCTTGCAACTTGAGTAGAGAAGCAATAGCTAACTCACATCAGAACTCTTCCCAACCATGGTCTTTGCTAAGGCCATATCCAAGACAATGGGAGTTATGTGCAAGGCTCCAGTCCCCTAAGACCACAGTGGCCTCAAGGAATGAGACTGATCCTCTTTCCTCTGTATGTTACCAAGCAGATTCCTCAGTACCTTTTTTTTTTTTTTTCCCTCAGTACCTTTTTTATTTATTTGGGTGGGAGCATCTCTGTAAGTCAATACATTTGGCAAGCCTCCTGGTCACTAGGAAGTGAGCTGAAGTCTGGCTTCCTGACAGTAAACCCAATATTGACCAAAGCTTCCTTGGCCAGGGAGCCCCACATCTGAGGACAGCAAGCTGCCTTCACATTACTCACAGTGGCAACCGCGATGGCTTGCATTACACAAGCTCAAGGCTGGTGACTGGAATACACACGGATTGGGTTTCATCAGTCCCCAATGTGTTTCAGGGTGGGTTCATAGAACAGCTGGTGAGGAGCCCACTCTTTCACTTCAATTAGTTCTCCCTCTCGATGGTCTGGATTTACTGACAAAGCACTCGCTTTATCTGCTAGTGGCATTTGAGTTCTGTCTAGGCAGAGTGTGGCTGGTACAACGGGGTCAGTTGGGTCACTTAGCCATTTCCCTGTAGGCCACTGACTAGAGAAAGAGATTTGATTTCCCAATTAGTCCACACCAAATTTATATTATTTCCATTATTTCCTTGTTGTGAATTCTGATTTGTAAAATATCATAGGGAAAACACATTTTACATTACTAAGTCTTTGATTTTGTAGGGAAACTAATAAATAATCAACAAAAATATGATTAAAGAGTGGCTGCACTACCATCCTGAGAAGGGACTCTCCCCAGCAAAGCCTCTTTCTGATCCAAATCTTTTTATTCCTAGAAACAGAATTCTTACTTAGCCTTTCAAAAGCCCAATGAAGGCTTCAGCTAAGTTTTGACATAAGATTTTCATATTCAAAATATCTGTTGAAATAAGGGGAGAAAGGATATGGATATTGGAACCACATTAGTCTGAAATAAAGGTTAGTGAGCTAGAAATGGAAATTACTTCTCTGTAATTGGAATTCTGTCCTAAAAAATCCCTTTGAAATCCCTTTCAGCTATTTTTCCATTATGTGTCCCAGAGAAGCTCATACTAACCCATTTGAGGATGATCCATTAGAAAAATTATTTGATGTTTATAAACTTCCCTGAGAAGAAATTTCTGAGAAATGGTGTGGTCTATGTCATCAAAGACCCTAATAATTAATGAGTACTTGCAGAGAATGCTAGACTCATCCTTTAAAAGTTCTTCTCTGGGACACCTCTCATAAGTACATTCTTGTTCATGGGCCTAAAAACACAGCTTCATGTGGTGGGAAGAGTTTTGTTCTCATGATTTGAAGCAACCCCTCCACAAAGAACCTGGTGCCAGAAAATTGAATTTTCTGCCAAGCATCTTCCTTGTTTTAAAGGTAGAGTTCTACTTTATTCTTGGTGGCTCAAGATCTGATGGAAAAATGCTAATTCTAGAAACCATGGGTGTTATTGGCTCTGCGTTTCAGAAGGATCTATGTTCCTTCTCCATGAGCAAAGACCTAAACAGCAAGTCTTGCTTGATCTGTCCAGCTCTCAACACATCTCTGTTTTCTTTTCAAAAAGTTGTCACCTGTGCTCATCTTGCCCATATGACAGAGCTATGATTTTCTCTAGAATAAAATGGATGTTTATGGCACATCAGCACATAATGCTCTTTGGAACCCAGTAATGCAACCTTGTACAACTTGTAAAAGCCCTACTCAATGTTATGGAGGTGGTTCTTGGGGGTTTGTAAATCGTTGGTTTCTCCATTGCCATTGTTTGGAGCCAAATGTCTGGAGTATCCTGTTGAATAAATTTGTATTTTTCCATCCTATTCTGTAACATGCCTGGTTAGCACACAACTCACTTTTTTATTTTTTAATTTAGGGGCAGCACTATCTCAGCTAAATATTTTTTTATGACTCTCTATATTGCAAGAATTGGTAAATCCTTTATATCAATAATTCCACTCCTCTACATCACAGCTCAGTGGGAGAATGTAATCCAACACAAGAATGCCATTTACAGATGTGTGTATTTTCCCTTTGTTTTAAACTATCCCTTAGGAAACAGGCAGGCAGTTAACTATGAGATTGGGGCTAGCTTGCTCCACATAGAAAATTCCAGATCATGCTATAAATGAGACTCCATATATATGTTAATTAAGAAAAAGAATGCCATTTAGAACATACACAAAATTAACTCCAAATGTGGATACTCCCTTAGCCTAGAGACAAGGAGGAGGGCCTGGGCCTAATCCAAATGACTTGACAGATTTTGATGAATCCTCCTAAAGAACTCAGCTTCCCAGAGGAATGTGTGGGGGATGGGATGGGGGAGGTCGCTGGGGGAAATAGGAGGATGGGAGAGGGAACTGGGATCGATATGTAAAATAAGATCTTTTTATTTATTTTTTAACAACAGAAGAAAAGTTATTTTGATGGCAAAAAATAAATGATAATAACTCTGCATGGATCTGACCCACAAATGTTAGATGTGAAGGGCAGAACTTCTGGAAGGCACTGGACAAACTTTTTGGTAACTTGCTAACCCTTGCACCAAAAGCATAATGGAGCTGACTACAAAGAAGTTTATTCACCATGCTGCATAATCGAAATCCTTTCCTCAGAAGCAGCCCACATGGAAAAATATTCCCAGGCCACACCCTGGTTGGGGAAGCTGCAAGAACCACAATGGGCCTAACAGAACACTGAATGTGGCAGCACATTCCAAACCAGCCTCCTCCTGGAGGGCCTGAGGAACACACTTTCATGACTCCCCATTCTACCCCCCCCCAATCCTGTCACTCACCATCCTGCAGCTTCTGTTCTCCTACATTCCCCACAGCAGCACTCACAGAGCAGCAGTCAATCCTCTGGTGCCTGTTCTGATATAAAAGCAAGCCTGCAGCATGGCTCCAGGAAGTTTCCTTCCAGACCTCAGACTGGAGGGTTGGCTCAATGTCCCTGATTGGCTAATGAGGCTTGAGTGACAAGAGCTCTTCCTCAAGGGTTAGAGTGTGCTTAAAGACACAGCAAGCCCAGCACCTCCTTTGGCCCTGGATTTTACTCTAGACCTAGACATTTTAGAGATCTGCACAAATAGGAACTTATTTGGTTTTTGTTTTTGTTTTTGTTTTTTTAGACAGAATTTCCCTGTGTGGCTCCTGCCATCCTGTGCCTTGATCACTAAACTGTGCCGGTGAATTCCTTCCTAAATATTAATATTAATCTTGTTCTTGTTTTCTAGTAAATTTTTTTTTTCATTAACTGTCTATTGTTTATTTATTTATTTATTTATTTAGGTCTTTGAAACAGAGTTTCCCTTTGTGGCCCTGCTGTCCTAGAACTTACTCTGTAGACCACGCTGTCCTCAAACTCAGAGAGATCCACTTGCCTCTACTTCCTCAGTGCTGCAATCAAAGGCAAAAGCCACCACAGCCTAGTCAGACACAGATTTCAATGTCAGTTACCAATGTCACCAATAGATGACCTAGCTCTCTTCCTGCAGTGCACAAGTACAAACTCTATTTCTCACTCCATGCAATGTGCAGAGCTTGCACCCATCATTACACGATGCAGACTGAAACAATTCTCTTCTTCAACCATAAACACATCTAAACAAAAACAAACTTGCTTTAAGAATAGAGTGTGGAGCTATGCAGTAGTTAGGCATAGATGACAGGCCATGGTGGACCCTTTCATCCCAGCAGTTGGGAGACATAATCAGGTGGATTTCATGGCTGTCCCAAGATACACCAGATTGATCCAGTCTAAAAGAGAAAGAGAGACAAGTGGTGCTTCATTCTTTTATTCCTGAACTTGGGAGGTAGTTATGGTTGGAGGAAAGAGAAATAAAAGGGGAAGAAGACAAAAGTTCATTGTTTTCTGAGGGAAGAATCCTAGAGTCAAAATAGCCCGCCCCTTTGGTCTGAGGATTCAGTAGAAGTGAGAGCTAGGGCTTGGCTGCTCTGCTTCTCTGATCTTTCATCATTAATCACATATCTGAATCCAGGTTTTGATTATTAAGAACAACTAGAAGTATTAGGGGCATAGATGTTCAGAACTGAGACTTTGTGTTGATGGATTTCTCCTGACATGAATATGAAATGACCGTCTTCATCTCTTTTGACTAATTTTGGTTTGAGGTGTAACTTGTTCGATATTAGGATAGCTACGCCTGCTTGCTTCTTATTTCCATTTGATTGGAAAGTATCTTGGTGTAACACTTACCAAACAAATAAAAGACCTATATAATAAGAATTTTGTGACTCTAAGGAAAGAAATTAAAGAAGATTCCAGAAATTGGAAAGATCTCCCATGCTCTTGTTTAGGTAGGATTAACATAGTAAAAATGGCAATCTTACGGAAAGCAATCTACAGATTCAATGCAATCCCCATTAAAATCCCAGCACAATTCTTCAACGACCTTGGAAGGATAATAATCAACTTTATATGGCAAAGCAAAAGACCCAGGATAGCCAAAACAACCCCATACAACAAAATAACATCAGGAGGCATCACCATTCCTGACTTTAATCTATTACAGAACTATAGTTCTGAAAACAGCCTGGTATTGGCATAAAAATAGACAGGTAGACCAATGGAATCGAATTGAAAATCCTGATATCAATCCACGCACCTATGAACACCTGATTTTCGACAAAACAACTAAAATTATACAATGGCGCGAGGACAGCATCTTCAACAAATGGTGCTGGCACAATTGGATGAGGGTGTGTAGAAGACTGCAGATAGACCCATGTCCATTTCCATTCACAAAACTCAAGTCCAAATGGATCACAGAACTCAACAGCAAACTAGCCACATTGAACCTCTTAGTAGAGAAAGTAGGAGGTACTCTTGAACAAATTGGTATATGAGACTGCTTCCAGAACATAACCCCAGGGGCACAGACACTGAATGCAACAATTAATAAATGGGACCTCTTCAAACTTAGAAGCTTCTGTAAGGCAAAGGACACAGTCGACAAGACCAAACAGCAGCTCACAGACTGGGAAAAAGATTTTCACCAATCCTATATCCGACAAAGGGCTGATCTCCAAAATATACAAAGAACTCAAGAAACTAGTCAACAAAACACCAAATAACCCTATTAAAAAAATGGGGTACAGAACTGAAGAAAGAATTCTCAATAGAGGAAATCAAAAAGGCTGAAAGACACTTAAGAAAATGCTCCACATCCTTAGCTATCAGGGAAATGCAAATGAAAACAACTTTGAGATACCATCTTACCCCTGCCAGAATGGCTAAAATTAGAAACACCAATGATGACTTATGTTGGAGAGGATGTGGAGAAAGTGGAACACTCCTCCACTGCTGGTGGGAGTGCAAACTCATACAGCCATTTTGGAGATCAGTATGGCGGTTCCTCAGGAAAATGGGAATTAGTTTACCACAGGACCCGGCAATCCCCGTCTTAGGCATATACCCAAAGGATTCACATCCATGCAACAAAGACATCTGTTCAACTATGTTCATAGCAGCACTATTTGTAATAGCAAAAACCTGGAAGCAACCTAGATGCCCCTCAATTGAAGAGTGGTTAATGAAGATGTGGCACATCTACACAATGGAATACTGCTCTGCAGTAAAAAATAATGGTATCTTGAAATTCGCAGGCAAGTGGATGGCACTTGAAGAAACCATCCTGAATGAGGTAACCCAGTCACAAAAAGAGGAACACAGTATGTACTCACTCATATATGGATTTTAGACCTAGATCAAATGATCACCAGCCTATAATTCACATCACCAGATGAACTAGGCTACAAGGTGTATTCTAAGAGATTCATATAAAGACCCTCACAGAACTGGCAAGGAACAAGTCCCCAGAGCTCAGGTGAAGTGGGGGAGGACAGCAAATGGAGAGAGAAGTAGGAGAAAATGAGGGGGAAGGAAAGGAAAACATGTGCGACCAGGAATATTGAGCCTGGTTAGGACTAGTAGATAGGAAAGAGAGAGAGACAGAGACAGAGAGAGAGAACATAAAAGAGGGAGCCAATATTGGTTTGAAGATAAAATTGAACACAAAGAAAGGCCGAGAGAACTATAAGACTGCTCCCAACTAACAAGTTGAGCTCACGTGGAAAGGCTATCATAAATGTCCTTCCTGGAGAGTGAGATCAACAACTAACTTCTCCATGGAGCCCTCAACTAATGCCTGTTGAAAATAGGATCAAACACCCATACATAAACACTGTGTCGAACTAGAACCCAGATGCAGATGGAGAGGACAAGACCATGCTGCAGAAACACATAGACACAGGTTACCTGAACAAGGAGGAGCTAACGGCCACTAGACTGATAGCTGGGAAGCCAGCATGGGACTGACTCAGGCCCCCCTGATTATGGGTCTCAGCCAGAAGGTCTAAGCAGTCAAAGAGACCTCAGACAGTGGAGCCAGGTTGTATCCCTGGTTCACAAAAGATCTTTGCGAACATATCCCCCATGGAGGGATAACTGCCTTAATCTAGAGACAGGAGAGAAGCCCTAGTCCCTACTTCACAGGACCTGTCAGATCTACATGACCCCAACTGGATAGCACTCCCCTACATATGGAATTGGGGTGGGGGGATGAGAGGGGAGGGTGTTTAGAGTGCTTGTGAGAGGGCAGAGAGAGTAAAAAGGGAGGGAAGGAGGGAGGTAAGGCTGGGGGGAGGGAACGAGTGAGGGAGGGAGGGAGGGAGAGAGAACTGGGATTGACATTTAAAATATTAAACTAAAAAAAAAAATGCTTTGACTCCAAAATTTAAGTTGAAGAACAAGTTACTGGGGAAATGGATTTCTATTTGTGTTTCCACAGAAAATGAAAAGATGTGGATTCCTTCCAGACTAATGTGGTTTGATCACACCAGACTGCCTGAAACAGAGTACAAGCTGATCCTACATTCAAAACAGCTGGACAAAACAGCCCTACAGACTACAGCCAGGATATCTGAATCTTCTTCGAATCCCCCAAGACAGCGCCCCTTACCAGCAGGAAGTAGTTTGGAAAGAACAACGCCCAAATTCCCAAATATTGTGTGTAAATGTTTGTTTTCATTTAATTGGACTGTTATATAAAATTAAATAAAATTAAAAAAAAGAACAACTAGAAGTAGCTTTACAATTTCCAGTGCAGTGTGTCAAAGCTAAATTATAGTGTATAAGATTAGAATTTATGGCAATAATATTCATGGTACTAATCTTTACCATTTTATCAAGTTTATTGCTATATTTTGTATGTATGAGTTTGAGAGAAAATGGTTTGTATAAGTATATAGGTTACGGGATGTAGATAATTATGTAAAGTTGAATGTCAGTATCTGAACTCTGGTCATCCCCCAAAAGATGTGCTGAGTCTCTTGCCAAGATACACAACATGTTTTTTTCTGATGAGCCAAAACTCTTTCGTGGATTAACAATAAAACCAAAATAAATAAAGAACTAAATAATGGTCTTTAGGGACATGAAGTATCAGAATTTAAGATCCTATACATGTTAAGTTTGTAACATGAAATGAATACAATCCAATGACAATGAACAAAAATTAATAACAAAATGGAGATTACAAAGGCACATTGACATTTTATTTTGGAAATACCCAGAATGCTCAATGGAATTAGGAAAACAAGATACACAAACTGATATAATATGACTTTTATACTTACCACAAGGTAACAACAATCAAAATATGTATATTCTTTGTAAAAGAATAAGAGAGATAGAGAGAATAACCCAAGAGCAAAGGTCAAAATATATCAACTATTAATATAAAGTACAAAAGAAATTTAGCCATGAAAAGTGTGATCATGACCAATGTTATCCAAATACCTATGCATCCAAGTGTAAAGAGATTAAATAAACACAGACTTCAACACTCCAAATAAATCGATTCAAAGTGACCCTTCAAAACTTTTGACCCTGCAGCTATGGATATCTATTCCAAAGACAGGATGTCCCTGCTCTAGAGCTCTCTATGCAAATGGAGCTGATCTTCTGCTATGGCTCTGCAGACCTTTATGCCCCTTTATGGATTCAGGTAAACTAAGCCCCACTGATGCCCATTCCACAAACAACATGGGAGAATAATTTAAAATCTGCTTCCTGCCAAGAGATTTAAGCCCAAGATGAAGAGCCTGACCTAACTCCCTGTCCCAAACCATACACACCAGAGAAATCTCTGTAGAACAAAGACACAATTTGTACACTGGAATTAATCTTCACTCAGTACAGTATTGTAACTCTTGTTAGCAGAGAGTTAAAAACATTATAATCTTGTATTGCTGATAGACATCCACATCACCACTTTTTACTACTTTCTAAAATATTTATAAGGCAAACCTGAAAGTGGAGTGGAATATTCAGAACATCAAGAAATCAGACCTTCAGTTATCCAGCGTCAGCCCCCACTGCACACCAACAGCATTGCATGAATATGCACACTGGACAGTTATATAATAAGCAACACACCCACCCATGCCAGAGATGTGGACTCGCCCCCAAACCAAGAAACACATGGACAGGAAGGCTCAGAGGACAAGGGTAACTGCCCAGGTCACCACATGGACCAAAAGAACCCCAGTCTATCTCATGGTCCATACAAATTTTGCAGAAATGACATCTGAGCAGACCTGCTTTGAAAACTGTACATTCAGAATGGTGCAACCTGTGTTCTTCCTTACAACTCGATAGAGCAGAAGGACAAGAGAATCATGGAAAGAAGCCTTCTCAGAGTCCAGCATTGCCTGGGACCACTCTGTTGGACCTAAAATTTTGCAGCCCACTACCAGGGAATCAGAAATCAATGACTCAGATTTTATAGTCCTTGTAGCTCTGCACAACCCACCCTGCAGATAGTGGCCTATTCCAGAAAGTTTGTGTTTTAGTATACATTCTTCTACTATCCTGTAAGTCAAGCAGCTCATTATGAAAATCACAGTGACCTTTCTGTGCACATATTGTTACATACTCATTGTTCCTGGTCAGCAACCTTTGACCTAATAGCTAGGAAATACTGCAGCCAAATGTATGCCACCTTCCAATATTCACTGTGTTTAATGTGAAACTCCTGTTTAAGAAAAGCAGGCTGTGAATTAGAGAACACTGAGTAATCATAGCAGGGCTTGTGGGCAGAAAAGTGCAAGTGGATATGATGTAGTTATGATCTAAAATAAAAAAAATATTTTGAAAAGCTGAAAATAGCTTCATGGACATGTGCTCCAGAGACTAGGGGTTTCAATTAGAGCACACCAAGTATTCCTCAAACCTTTTCTCTCAGATTGTACATCCAAACCCAGTAAACATAAAAGTCCTGTTACATAGTCCACAAGAGTACACCCAGACCGGTTTTGGCTGAATACTAAAATTAACACAATTTGTATGCATTATGAGGTCTCTCCTCTATCCAGAATCTTGATAGCCCTCATCTGTGGATTCTAAGATACAGCCCACAATTATGGATCTATGGATGTATACAATCCACAATTATGGATTATCTAGGAATGATTACATAATTCCACATTGCTTACCTCAACTACTGTTGAAGGAGGAAATCTCAGCTTCCATCCTGCCTCTATCTTTCTGCACTGTGACTCCAGCTGTATCCAAGTGGGACATGAACTCAATCACTGCACAAATCCCTCTCCATTTATAAGACACCAAAATAATCAGAGATCTTGGGAGTTCATTCATTTTCTGGTCTATTTTCCTTCTCACTGACAAGGCAAGGGCCTGAGTGGAACGAAGTGTAAGATTTTCTTCCCAGCACTGTACAGGAGAAGCAGGATTAGGAGTTCAAAACAATTCTCAATTACACAGCATAAGACAAGCCACAGTTAGAAGACACTTTGCTCTACACAGAAATCAATAATCAGCATCACTTGAGAAAACTAATGAAATAAGTAAAATCTACGAAACATAGGAGAGCAGCAAAATAGAGATAAAAGCAGTAATGTGTTTAAAGAAGACATTTAAAAAGATACCAATAGCTGGGTGGTGGTGGCAAATGCATTTAATGCTGGAGCTCAGGAGGCAGATGGAAGCTTATCTCTGTGAGTTAAAAACCAGCCTGGTCTACAAGATATAGTTGTAGCACAGGCGGCAGAGCCAAAAAGAAATGGGGTCTCCAAAAAACAATAAAGTAGAACACAGGAAAACAATCCAAAAATTCAATGCCAGAAAGAGTTGGTTTTTCAAGAAAATTAACAAGGAAGTCGAACCTTTATCCAAACTAACGAAAAAGCATAGAGAGAACATGGACATTAACAAAATCAGAAACAAAAAGTGGTACATAATGAGTAAATCCAAACAATTTTAAGGTCATATTTTGAAAACCTATATTATCCAAGCTTTGAAAATTCAAAGTATATGAACAAATTTCTGGATAACTATTACTTACCAAAATTAAATCAAGAATAGACAAGCAACTTAATTTGACCTATAACAACTAACATAGTAGAAGTAATAAAGAAAAGCCTTCCAACATAAAAAATCCCAGAGCCAGATGTCTTCTTCAGTGAAGAATTCTACCAAAAATTCATGGAAGATCTATATTAATACTCCTGAAATTGTTCCACACAATAGAAGGTTCATTACCAAACTCTTTTTATGAGGCTACAATCACCTTAATACCTATCCACACAAAGACACAAATAAGAGATGAAATTACAGACCAATATCCCTCATGCATATTGATGCAAAAATACTCAAGAAAATATAGGAAAACCGAATCCAAGATTATATCAGGGAAATCACTGACCATGATGAAGAAGGTTTCATCCTTGGGTTGTAGAGATGGTTTCACATATGAAAATACATCAAATATACTACTACATAAACAAACTGAAAATGAAAAGTCACATGATCATCTCCCTAGATGCAGAAAAACCCTTTGACATATTCAACATCCTTTATGTTAAAGGTCTTGGGGAGATCAGGGATAACAGGAATTTACGTAAACATAATAAAAGCAATATATAGTAAACCCAGAGCAAATATAAAGCTGAATGTAGAGAAGATTAAGGCGATTCCTCTAAAATCAGGAAAAAGACTAGGCTGCCTTATCTCTCCATATCTCTTCATTATTTTACTTGAAGGACTAGCTAAAGAAATAAGACAAGAAATAAAGATCAAGAGGGATACAAATTGGTAAGGAAGAACTCAAACTTTATTTTCAGATGATATGATAGTTTACATAAGCAACCAAAAAACTCTACCAGGTTTTCCTACATCTGAAAAACACCTTCAGCAAAGTATGAGGATACAAGATTAAATAATAAAAAAAAATCTGTAGCCATTCCATATTCAGTCAACAAAGGGGCTGATAAAGAAATCAGAGAAACATCACCCTGTACAATAGCAACAAACATCATAAAGTATCTTGGGGTAACAATTACCAAACAAGTGAAAGACCTACATAATAAAAATGTGTGTCTTTAAAGAAAATACCAGAAAATGTAAATATCTCCCAATCTCATGGATAGGTAGAAAAAACATAGTAAAATTGGCAATCTTACCAATAGCAATCTACATGTTCAATGCAATCTCCATTAAAATCCCAGCACAATTCTTCACTGACCTTGAAAGGGTAATAATCTACTTTATATTGAAAAACCAAAGAACCAGAAGAGCCAAAACAACCTGTATAATAAAGGAATTTCAGGAGGCATCTTTATCCCTGACTTTAAGATCTACTAGAGAGTTATAGTCCTGAAAAGAGCCTGGTATTAGCACAAAAATAGACAAGTAGCTCAAGGATATCGAATAGAAAATCCTGATATTAACCCACACACATAGGGAACACCTGACTTTTTACAAAACAGCTAAAAGTGTACAATGGAATGACGAAAGCATCTTCAACAAATGGTGAGTAAGGTTTTCCGCCCAGGGCTGGTCTTGTCCCACCACCGCACCAGCAACAATTAATATACAGAGACTCTGTATTTGATATAATGCTGTTGGCCAGGTACTAGTTTCTTGTCGGCTAACTCTGTCATAAGTATCAGCCCATTTCTGTTGATCTATGTATTTTCACGGTGTCTCTTCTTGCCGGGGAATAGGGCAGGCATCTCGTTTCCCCAGTCTCTCCATCTTGACTCCTCCTTCCTCCTTCCTCTTTCCTCCTTATCTCCTAGTCCCGCCTATCTATCTGTCCTATTGTCCAACAGTGCTTTATTCATTAACCAGTATGAGAAACATATTATCAGAATGACATCTCCCATCAAAATGGTGCTGGTACAACTGGACGATGGGAGTGTAGAAGACCAAAATTAGACCTGTGTCTATTGCCATGCACAAAACAGTCTGTGGGCTGCGGTTTGGTCTTGTCTACTGTGTCCTTTGCCTTACATAAGCTTCTAAGTTTGAAGAGGTCCCATTCATTAATTGTTGATCTCAGTTTCTGTGCTCCTGGAGTTATGTCTAAAAAGTGGTCTCCTGTACCAATTTGTTCAAGAGTACCTACCATTTTCTTTTCTAAGTGATTCAGTGTGGATGGATATATCTGTCCATGGGGAATGGGCTCCTGAAGTCTTTCATACACCAGTGATACATCCTGATTCCACTGCCAGAGGTCTCTTAGACTTACCAGGCCTTCTAAATGAGATGCACTTGTAGGGGTTTTAGGTCAGTCATATTATGGTTTCCCAACTATCAGACTGGTGTGCATGAGCTCCCTCTTGTTTTTCTTAGGTGATTCTGTGGGCATCTCCAACCTGGTCTTGGCCCCTGTACTTATCACTCCTCCCTCTCTGCAACTGGATTCCAGAAGTTTTACTTAGTGCTTAGCTGTGGGTTTCTGCTTCAGTTTCTGTCAACTAATGGATGAAGGCTCTAGAATATCCTATAAAGTAGATATCAATCTCATTATACAGAAGGGCATTTAAGGTAACCTCTACACTATTGCTTATATTCTTATTTGTGGCCATCCTTGTAGATCTCTGGACATTTTCCTAATGCCAGATTTCTCTTACAACCTATAATATCTCTATCTAGTATGGTATCTCTTTTGTTGCTCTCCTCTATTCTTTCCAAAATTCAGTCTTCTTGATTCCTCTTTTCCTCCTCTCCCATCTTCTTCTCCCATTCTCTTTCTCCCAACTCTCCCTCACTGCAGACAATGATCCCAGTTTTCTCAGGAGACCTTGTCCCTTTCCACTACTCTGGAAACACAATAGCAGTCCTTTTAAGGGTGAAGTCTGAAGTGAGGTTAATCCAGGGCAGGGCCCCCCTTGACACCATGAGGGCAGGGCTTGTAATGGTGCTACCAAACACTGCCAGGAGTCAAACCATCCTCTCTCCAATTGCAGCTCAATATTAAGGTTGAAGCTTTACACAACCTGCTTTGTCCATCTCAAGATACAGGTGCCGATGGGCTACAGGATGGCGGCTAAGGAAACCTTGTAAACCACACCTCCCGCAAAAAGTGATCCCACCAACTCTTGAGTCCTTCCTCTCCATATCATCCCTGGTAAGAAGGAAGAAGCCATACTTAAACCAACACCTTCATACCCAGGGAAGCTGGGTTGTTGCATGGAAACCCTAATGGCTTCTGTATCTATACAAAGAGTTTAGAATGTTTGGTAGCCCTGATCCAAACCTGCCCTCAAGTTCTGTGTCTTTTCTGCTTATTTAGTCCTGTAACTCAGGCTTCCATCGCCCATCAGAGCTTCAAGCATAGCCAACAGTCATAGGGGAGGTTTCTTACCAGTCTTATATGTGGTGCCTTTGGTACATTATGAAACCAGAAGGCAGAGAAGCTTGGGTTGATGATGCTCTTACTCCCATTATCTCTCTTTCCTCTCCCTCTCTCTTTCTCTCTCATGCTTTCTTTCTTTCTCTCCCCCTCTTGTCTTCTATTCCTACTCTGACTCAATCTTCCTAGTCACACTAGCTTTCCTCTCCTTCCCTTCTCTTTCTCCTAGTTCCCTCTCCAGGCACTGCTCCCCCACTTCCCATGTGATCTGGGGGCCTTGTCCCTTCCCCCTTCTGTGAGTGACTTTAGATGAATCTCTTAGAATACACCTTGTATCCTAGTTCCTCTGGTGGTATGAATTATAGGCTGGTGATCATTTGCTCTAGGTCTAAAATCCATATATTAAGGAGTACATAACATGTTCCTCTTTTTGTGACTGGGTGTACAGAGTATGAAACCAGAAGGTGAAGAAACTTGGGTTGATGTCTCTCTTGCTCCCCATTATCTCTCTTTCCTCTCCCTCTCCATCTCATGCTTTCTTTCTTGCTCTGTGTCTCTGTCTCTCTCTATTTCTCTCTCTCTGCCTCTCTCTCTCTCTCTCTCTCTCTCTCTCTCTCTCTCTCTCTCTCTCTCTCTTGGGTTGCAGATTACATCAGAAGGGCTGACCAGTTTGTCACTTATCTTGGTTGTAGTGAACTTAGTAAGAACCATGCTCCACAAAAATCCATTTTGATTATTGAAATTAAAGAAAAGTATGATGGCTAAAATCTTCAATTTCCTCTTTCAAGAGCTCTTCCCTATCAATTCATATAAAGATGATAGAAGAAGAATAGAGACAAGGTTAAAGATATGGATGAGAAAAATTATGGGACATTCATTGCCAGGACCTATGTCAGGATTTTGAGAACATTCTATAGTTCCTGCTACAAGAATAACTCAAAAGGCTAACATTCCTGGGAACAAGTGTGAGCAGACACAAATCCATGCACTGGCATTACATAATTAAAATTAAATCAAATCTTTAACCAAACATATTTTTACCTGTGAATATTTAATATTTTGAGCACTCATTCCTGTAACCCAGGTACTTAGGTGTTTAAAGTATTAACAGTTTCCTCAATTTGAATTGGTTTATGTAATACAAAGCAAATGTGTAGGATTGGATTTAGATAAATCAATCATCTCAATGAGGCTTTCTATGTTGTTAAGGTAATGAGTGAAGTGGTCCCCATCTCAGGGCATCAGATAAAGGGGCCCTCAGGTGGAGAGTGCCAGGTCCCAGCTAGGTCTGCCTATTGGTGCAGAAACATCCAGAGTATCAGCCCAGTATATGCCGTTCATTGCCAGGCCTAGGCTAGAGTCCTCTACTGGATTTACAGACCCCTCCCTGAGAATCACCTGTGTCCATGTGAGCACTCTGAGTTTCTGCTGGGTAGATCGTTGACCCCCATTGTAGGGCCTATGCCAAAGAGGTCACAGCTGGAGAGTGCCAGGCCCAGGCTAGATCTGCCTATCAGCTTAAGGGACATCCTGAGTCCCAACCTTCAAAATCTTTGACTTGCATCGCCAGTCTTCTGCTGGAGTCTGAACTTTTAGCCCAACTGCTGGGCCCCTGCCTGTTGGTGAGACCTCCTAGAGAGCTTGTACAACCCAGAGCTATAAACATCAAACTTCTCACCCACCAAAACACACCAGGGTAGAAGCTATGGGAAGATGGCAATACAATAAAACATCTAACAACAGAACGACAAGAATAACAGCAC
Source organism: Phodopus roborovskii (assembly GCF_943737965.1). Taxonomy (NCBI): domain Eukaryota; kingdom Metazoa; phylum Chordata; class Mammalia; order Rodentia; family Cricetidae; genus Phodopus; species Phodopus roborovskii. The sequence goes on from NW_026125824.1 coordinate 54,423, forward strand.
CAGAATCTATGGAAGCTACACCAAATCGAATGGACACAACAAAGCAGATAAAGTACAAGAGAATGAATTAAAAATTATAGCCATAAAAATGATAGAGGCCCTCAAAGAGGATATCAGAAAATCCCTTAAAGAAGTGGAAGAAAAAAACATACAAAAAATAGAAGAAATGAAGAAATATCCTGAAGCAAGTACAGAAACCCAGAAAAAACTATTAAGCAGGTGGAGGAAACAGTTCAAGACTTGAAAACTGAAATGGAAACAATAAATAAAATGTAATATGAAGGAATGCTGGAAATAGAAAAACTGGGCAAATGATCAGGAACTGCAAATGAAAGCATAACCAACAGAATTTAAGAGATGGAAGAGATAATCTCAGGTGCAGAAGACAAAGTAAAGGAAATAGATTCATCAGCCAGAGAAAATCATAAATCCTACAAATTCTTAACAAAAAAAGGAAGTGTGGGAAGTGAAAAGGCCAATCATAAGAATAGTAGGCATATAGGAAAGTAAGGAAGCATAGCTCAAAGGTACTGAAAACATATTCAACAAAATCATGGAGGAAAACATTCCCACTCTGAAGAAGGACATGCCCATGAAAGTACAATGAGCATACCAAACACCAAATAGACTGGACCAAAGAACAAAGACCCATTTGACATATAATAACCAAAATATCTAACATACAAATAAAGAAATTACATTACGAGCAGCAAAGGAAAAATTCCAGGTAACATATAAAGGCAGACCTATCAAAATTACACCTGACTACTCCATGGAAAGCCTCAAAGCCAGAAGGTCCTGGATAGATGTCCTACGAGTAGAAAGAGTCCACAGATGCCCGCCCAGGCTACTATACCCAGCAAACTCTTAATCACTATAGATGGAGAAAACAAGATATTTAACGACAAAGACAGATTTTCACAATATGTATCTACAAATCCAGCCATAAAAAAGATTTGGAAGGAAAACTCCAAGCCAAGGAAGTTAACTATACTCACAAATATGTAGGCAACAGATAATCCACTTCACCACAAATCAAGAGTAAAGCAAGAATAATAAATTCACAATACCACTTCCAAATTCAAATCTAAAACAAACAAGCATTAACATTCCATGCTCCTTACACTCCCTCAACATTAATGGTCTTAACTTGCTTGTAAAAAGACACAGGTTAACAGAGTGGATATGAGGACAGAATCCATCTCACTGCTGCATAAAAGAAATGCATCTAAGCTTCAAAGATAGACATAAACTCAGGGTAAAGGGATAAGAAAAGATCTTCCAATCAAATGGGTCCAAAACACAAGCAGGTGTGTTTGTCCTAATATCTAACAAGTTAGAATTCAAACCAAAATTAATCAAAAGAGATGAAAACAGTCATTCCATATTCATCACAAGAGAAATCCATCAACACAAAGTATCAATTCTGACTAACTGTGCTCCAAATATAAAGGCAACTACATTCATAAAAGATATGCTACTAAAATTCAAATGTCACCTAAAGCCTCACACACTTATAGTGGCAGACTTCAACATGCCAATGTCATCAATAGGCAAGACCACCAGTCATAAACTTAACAAAGTAAGAAAAGAATTAACAGAAGTTTGGTTTCAATTGGGTTTAACAGACATCTATAGAACTTTCCATCCAAACACAAAAGAACAAACTTCTTCTCTGCTCCACATGAAACCTTCTCTAAAATCAACCAAATAGTAGGTGGTATAACAAACCTCAAGAGTTACAAGAGAATTGGAATGGTCCCCTGTATCTTAAATGACCAGCATGCTTTAAAATTGGAATACAACAACACAAAATGAAGAAACACTACAAACTCATGCAAACTCAACAATGTTCAATTGCACCATACCTGTGTCAAAGAAGAAAAAAAGAAATTAAGGACATCCTAAAATTCAACAAGAATGAGGACACAACATACCAAAACTAATGGGACACCTTGAAAGCAGTGGTACCAGAGAAGTTCATTGCACTATGTGCCCATATGAACATAAACAGAGAATAGTCACAATAGAGAATTAACAGTGCAACTGAAAGCCTTAGAACAGAGAGAACCAAACTCACCCTGGAGGAGTAGATGCCAGAAAATAAACAATTTGAGGGCTGAAATCAATAAAACAGAAACCAGGGAAACAATACAAAAAAATCAATATAACAAAGAGTTGGGTTTTCAAGAACATCAACAAGATAGACAAACCTCTATCCAAACTAATGAAAAAGCAGAGAGAGAATATGCAAATTCACAAAATCAGAAATGAAAAGGAGGACATAACAATGGACACAGAGGAAATCCAGGAAACGTTCAGGTTATACTTTGACATATTGTGACCTTTATATTTAAAACAAATATATGGTGATCAAGAAGGTGTACAATGTTTGGGAAAGGATAAAGCCAAGATGCAGAGACAGAGACAAGAACAAAAGCTGGAAAATATAATCAAATTTTTATCGAAACACCAGAGGAAATTCAGGCAGGAAAACCGAGATCTTACCAATGTTAACCAGCTACCCATCGTGCTAGTTATTTAGATATTACATAAAAAGAATTCACAACTCCCACAAAATTAACTCAGAAGAATGCTCGCTGTCTTCTTCTGACACTCCAGGTACTGGCATTGTTCCCAACAGAAATGCCTCATGGTTTAGAGTTCTCTCTAAAAATGGTGGTAATCTTTTTCTATGTTTCTGCAAACTCTCAAGGCTCCTTGTGGTTTAAGGCAAAACCAGCCCCATCATGCCCACACAAAATTTAATACAGAACAATGACTTAATTTCTACTTCCAACCACATGTATAATGCCACAGCATGTGGAAACTGCCCTGTCCACCCACTAAACACCATGCACACTTGAGAAAAGAGCAGATAAGAAATTCCTTTTTTTCTCCAGGAGCTCAACATTCCTGAGACATGCTATGGTAGCTAGTGAGTGTGGAAAGTTAAAAGAGCTGTGATCTTGTATTGCTGAAAGATGATTCTCATGACCATTTTCCACTGTTTTCTAAACTGTGTGTGGCAAATGTAAGAAAAGTCTGATTGTGGATTGCAATATTCATAAATTCCAGAAGCAAACATTCAGTTTTTCCCTTGAATGCTCCCAACTCATACTAAAAGAAACTTTGTCTTTCATATTGAACACCAATATTAGTTTCGTTTTGGTTTGTTTGTTTTGTTTTATTTCCTTTAGTTTTTCTTTTGGTTTTTAAGGCAGGCTGTCTCTTTATGTTTGGGACCTATACTAGAACTCTCTTTGAAAATCATACTGGCCTCAAACTCACATAGAGCTTCTTGCCTCTGCCTATCAAGTGCTTGAATAAAACTTGTGCCCCAACACAGCCCAGTGTGGACACAAAGATTTCACTCCCCAAAGGGAACCTACACACAGAGAGGCTCAGAGGAAAAGGGCCAGAGCCCAGGTCAGCACAGGGCACATGTTCCCTTCCTGTCCCTGCAGCAATGACAGTTAGGCAGGTCTGCTCCTCCTGCTCTGAAGCTTACACACTGACCATGCTGTGGGGCTGATTTCATTGCACCTTCTACACAAAAGTCAGCAATTTGGTTTCATTATCACATCAGTACTTTATCAAGATTATTGATTGTCCTTGTCTATGGACACCAAGAAATGGCCAGTCAGACATTTTGTAAACCATCTACAATTGATTATTGGCTCCACACTGATATTTCCACCAAGGGAAAGCAGAAATTGCTCCTGTTCCTTCCTTCTCCCACCTCTTTCTGCACTGTGACTACACCAGTTTCAAAGATCTTAAATGAACTCCATTCTACCATATCCTTGTAGTCATTTGCATTCCCAATACCAGCCAGGGGAATTGGAAAAGAGTAAATAAGTAACATTTATTTCCTTCTTAATGAGCACTCAAAGCCTTTCCCTAAAGAAATTGCAGCAGTTTCTTCCCAGCACTAGGTAGCAAAATCTGGAGTAGCTGTGATCAATGCAAATCTCAATGACATCACACCATTGGCTATACCCAGCTCAATATAACTTCCAAATTTTATCCAACAAATCTAGTCTGTCTTCATTCACATGACATGAATCAATACACCCTGAGTATCTAAAGAAGAAAATCACTGAACCTACATTAGTTAGGATTTTTATTGCTGTGTATAAGTTCTAAGACCACCACAAATCTTTTTGTTGATGTTCTTTAGATAGCGTTTCTCTGTGACATTAAGGTGGTCCTGGAACTAGCTCTTGTAGAACAGCCTGGTCCCTAACTCACAGAGGTCCAACCTGTCTCTGCCTCCTGGGTAAAGCTCCCCTATCAGGGATTCCAACCCTAGTCTCCCCCAGTGACAATCAGGGGTGGAATACTCATCACTCTACTTGCAAGGAAGAGATCCCCCACAAATTTTATAAAGAAAAGTTGTAATTGGATTGACTCACAGTTTCAGAAATTCCATCTATTTTCATCATAGCAGGGAGCATGATTTGAAGAAAAATATGGTGCTGGCTACATCTTGATATGCAGGCCTCAGTAAGACATCTTATATACTTTCCATATCCAAAGCATAGGAAACCCCAAAACCCATCACCAATGATACTCTTCTTCTCAAAATGCCAAAGTCACTGCAACAAATCTCCTCCTTCTACTACTGCCATTCCCTTGAGATTATAGGTGCAATCACATTCAAACCATCACAATGCAGCAATCACAGCCTTTTTAATGATGGACACAGCAGCTGATATCCTACCCTGGTTCTCCTTACAGTGCACGCAATAAACTCTTCTTTCTACTCTGGTCTGAAGGCAGCATACATGCTCCACATGAAAGTATGCAAATCTTTTTGTTGCAAGTATAATGGACAGTCAACTTCATGACTCATATGGACAATTTTAAAACACTGGGGTCATACTTTCTTACCTTGTTCTCACTGAGATCATTTATGATGTAGATGTGGATTATATTTTAAATGAATGTGCAGTGTTACAGATTCTGTTTTATTAAATATTTCCTTTAAAGAAATTGGTATCCTCAAATTAGGTGCTTAAGATGCTTGGTCCAAAAAACAAAACAAAACAAACAAACAAAAAAAAAATCATCCTTCTCCCTTCTGAGGGCATACAGTCACTTAATTTAATGAGGTGTATTTAAGAGGACAGAAAGTACATTGCCCTGGAAAGCAACGTGCTGAGATCAAAGCAACCATTGTAATTGAGAAAGCATGTCTCAGAAAATTAATTCTAAAATGCTGGGAGTAAAGCTGTTCTAGATTTTGCCTTTCCAGTGAACAAATAACTCCATAGACAAAAGAGGTAAATAAAGAAAAGAAAAAAAAATAGTCTCTGTAATGATAACATTTAACTATCTCTCACTAATGTACACATAGGAGAAAGCCTACAACAGATATTTTTTTGAGACAGTGTTTCTTGGTTTCCCTGTGCTATAGCCTTAGTTGTAGTGGGCTAGCTCTATAGAGCACACTAGTCTCAAACTCACAGAAATATGCCTGTATGTGCAATCTGATAGCTGGGGTTAAACACATTTATCACCATTGTCTGGCTCTTAAACATAATTTGCATTCCATTAATGCTGCCATTTTTAAGTTCTTCCAGGGTCACCTGACAGCTGAGACTTTGAAAAATTTAAAAAGGGTCAAGGGAACTGCAAGTCGGTCCAGTAAGCCAATGAAAGATTTCAACAGAAAAGATAGTACCATAATTATTTCAAGTACACTAGTGACATGCTCTCATGTCACACTTTAATGACAGTTTTGAACACAGATGTGCCAGAAGATGGGGAAGATAGGAAAAGCAGAACAAAGAAAAGATAAAACCTATGGCAGGGAGGTCTTACTTAACTTATGTCTTATTCTATGTAATCATCTTATGAAGAATTGCCTCCCTCTTTATGATTTCCAGGGGGGAAATGGAAGGAAATGGGAGAATTCTAGAAAGTCAGCAGAACTAAGAGTTGTGTTCTCAGTATTTGAAATAACACCTACACAAAAGCTCTGACGCAGACAATTGCATTCCCTCATAAGCATCTTCCTTGTTTTAAAGGAGGAGCTCTACTTTATTCTGCATATCTCCAGGGCATGATGGAACAGTCCTAAGGCAAAGATTCCAGGTTGTTACTGTTTCTGCCAATAAATTTTCAAGTTTTGAGAATGAGCATTGATCCATCTCCATGATTGAGAGTCTTGCTTGCTCAGTCCAACCCACAAAACAAAAGGGTTTTCCCTTTCAAACAGTTGTCACTTGAGTTTATCTTGCCCATCTGGGATGACTATGATTTTCTGTAGAAAACTGGCCCTTTCTGGAACACCAGGCCCTATTGTTCAATGTGCCCAAGCAATGTCTGCTGATCAGATTTTAACAGTCATGTTTTGTTAGAAGGAGATGGGCCTGGGGGCTCTCTGTGAATTAGGAGTTTCTCCTTTTCATGGTTTGGAGCCAAATGTCCGGGACAATCTTAGAGATCAAATGTATATTTTAGCATCCTAATCTCTAACATGCCTTATTAGCACACTACTAATCTTTGTGTAATTTTATAGGCAGCACTCCCTCAGCTAAATCCTATTTTGTGGGTCTCAATATCCCTATGAATTGAGTACGTCTTTTATATGAACAATTCTACTCTTCCACATCACAGTTTAGTATTGGAGTGCAATCCAACACAAGAATGCCATGTATGGATGTATGGATATGTTCAGTGTCTCAAGCCTATAATATCACTCTGAGGATTCAGAAGTATATACGTCACTATGAGTTTGGGACTAGCCTGCTCTACAGTGCAACTTTCATGTCATGCTCCAGTGCTATACATAGAAAAAAGTTGTCTCCCTGGAAACAGGATGCATCCCTGGATCATGAAATGACTTTGGGAGCACATGTCAAATGGAGGGATACTCCCTTAGCCTAGAGACAGGAGGGAGGACATAGTCCCTAATCCAAATGATTTGACAGATTTTTGACTCCCTCCTGGAAGACATCACCCTCCCTGTGGAGTGGGGACAGAAATAGGACAGGAGCCAAATTGGGAGGCATGGGAGGGAGGGAGAAGGAACTGTGATCAATATGCAAAATAAGAAAAAAAATAAGTATGTAAAAATAAAAGAAAAAAGCTATCTCAAAATCAAAAATAAATAAATATAAGTATGTACAGAAATAAAGAAAATGTATTTTACAGGATACACACAATTAATTTAACATGAATCTTGTACCTAAACATTAAATGTGTACTGCAGAAGTTGTAGAAGACACTGGAGAAATTAGGCCTCTCTAGGTTTGTCTCTTTGTCTTACTGTGCACAAAAAGAACTCTGGTGCTGACTATACACGCCTTTCTACAGAAAGCTCTCTGATGGAAATGAAATGCTTTCTACTGAGTGAAGTATTCATACTCCATCACCCAGGTCTGGTGAGTTGCTAGGACCATATGGTACCTCACAGAACACTGAATGTGGCCAAAGTTTCCCACTTAGCAACCTGGAGGGCCTGCCACACCAACTCCAAGGCCTCCCATCCACATCCTCCCCCATCTGAGGATAGCATCTCTTCACTCACCATATTGTGGCTTCTGTGTTCATCCATGGTCCACTCACAATTTACTACAGTAGCACTCCCAGAACAGAAATCAATACACTGGCACTTGTTCTGCTTAACGAAGCCTGAAGCAAGAATAAAAGGTTACAGTGTATTTACAGGAAGTGTTCTGCAATGCCTGTGACTGTCAGGTTGGCCAGCTCTTGTTGATTGGCTGGTTAAGCTTGAACAGCAAGAGCACTTCCTCAAGGGTTAGAGTGTGCTTAAAGACACAAAAAAAAGTGTTTCTAGGCCCTGGCTTTTACACAAGACTCAGACCTTGCAGATACCTATAGAGACACAAATCTCAATTTCACTTACTCCTGTCTAAAATAGACAACCCCACTCTCTTCCTACAGTGTGTGGGATCATCATCTGCCTCCTCCACAAAATATGCAGATGTTGCAGACACAATTACACAATGCAGGCTGGAATAATTAACTTATTCAACAGCCGGAGAGTGAAAATTCCCAGCTATCCATGCAGAAACATCCTGAGTATCAGCCCAGGCTTTGTCCACTATAGCCAGGCCTTGGCTAGAGGAGATTCTGGGACCAATTCAGGTGGACTCTCCCCTACACCCTTCCACAACAAAAGGAGATCAAGGGGGTTCCACATTGGAAAGGAAGAACTCAAACTGTATCTTGGAAACCTTGGGAAATGAGACTAGTGGTCTCCAAACTTCCCTTTTGTTTAACCTGCTAAAAACCCTTCACAAATTTAAACCACTACCTTACTTTTCTGACAGAGTGAGGTCCCAGCTGGCTTGATTTTTAGCAACACAAACCTTTTGCTTTTGCAGTCAGGAGTCACTTCCTTGGAGGTTGAGGAAACCCATAGGCATAATAGTAATAAGCTGCTCAAGGAGGCTTTATAATTTACAGAACTCCAGGTGACAGCTGTCTGAAAATCAAAACACTGAGGTGTCAGGGATATGCCTATATTACTTCCTGCTTACTTTTGCAGTGTTTTCTGAGCTGCAAGTATGCTAAAATGCTGGACAATACCATGAAAAGGAAAGGGAATTCAGAAAAATCAAACATTTATCAAAGACATTAGTTTTTACACCCTGTTGAAGATTCACATCGGCTGGAGTGGTTCACCTTAAGTCCAGGGAGAGCAATATTGAGGAGTAGGCTGTAGTCAGCAACTGATGCTCATTGGCCAGAAGCACAAATCGGCTGAGACATGGTCAAAGTGGGAACAGAAGTTAAAATGTATATATTTAATTGGAACTCTTAGTTCCTTACCTTTAGTGATCAAGAAGAACAGCAAGACCGGGGGGAGAAAATTCCATCCTCAGGAAGGCTGTACTTATCTGCAATCCTGTTAACC